>NW_015385507.1:0-49505 GCF_001447935.2 Debaryomyces fabryi
AATTTTTTTTTGTTCGTTGCATTCCAGGATGCACACTTAACTTTGACTATTATTAGAAACATCGGAATATAACAACTACTTATGAAATGTTGCATCATAAATGTCTGACTATGCTCTCATAGCATACTGAGACTATCAGAATGTAAGTCTCTATTACTTACTTTAGTGGTAGATAAATGAAAAAAATTGATTTTAATATTTAGGCGTATGGGCCATGGCACATGACTCCCAAATGTAATAGAAGCTATACTCAGGACAAAACCAGTAGGCTTAATATCATATCCTAACTTATAGAGACAGCAATATTTGCTATAAATAACAACAGTAGAGAATAATTGATATGCCTCGGTTGCCCTCTTCTTCTGATCCGTTCCAAGGCCAGAATGAACTTCCTCAGAGCAGTAATTTGATGTCTAGAATAAACGACACTATCCAGGATAAACTCTATCTTATGAGAAATGTTGGACAACAGACGTTAGATTGGTATCAAAATCTGCCGTTGTGGAAGCGTACGTTGCTACAGGTGCTTTTTGTGCTTAATACTATTGTCATAATTTTAGTCATGATATTCCATAAGTCAATAATACATGGAATCGTAATCGTATCTGATAAGTGGCACGAATTGAAATTTGGCCAGCCATTGCTCTTTACGTTGATATTTATGGTTGGATTCCCGCCATTGCTTGGTTTTTCTGCTTTGTCTATGTTGACAGGCATGGTTTACGGGTTTTTGCATGGCTGGATCTTGTTGGCGTGTGCATCTATTTCAGGATCATTTTGTTCCTTCCTTGTTTTCAGATACTTGCTTCATAGTAGGGCAGAGAGACTTATGAATTCAAATAAGAGTTTCAGGGCATTTTCAGAGATATTGCGAGAAGATTCAAGTCTTTTCATATTGATATTATTAAGACTTTGTCCATTACCTTATTCCTTGTCAATGGTGCGTTGGCTGCTATTCCAGAATTACCAGCGACGACTTATTTTTTGGCATCATTGATCACCTCTCCTAAATTAATGATTCATATCTTTGTTGGACATAAAATAAAAGATTTGGGGGATGACACGAAAGGTAAGTCTACCCATTTAATTGATATACTCAGTATCATAATAACGATCGTTTCCTCGTCGTTAACAACATACATAATTTACAATAAAATGCAGAGAAAGCTAGAATTTTACCATCAAAGAGGTATCATTCCTCGTGATGATGCAATGATATTTGGTAATTTTGAAGATATTGAGTCTGCAAATAATGTGGAATTGAATTCTGCTGATTATGATGCAGATAATTTTATTATTGAAGACGAAGATGAGGGAGAAGAGGAAAATACAACAGGACCAGACTATGTGACCGCTAGTAAAAATACTCAAGATCAGACTAAAGATCAGAATAAGGATTATGGATTTGAAATAGATGAAAATGATGATGTAGACGACTTGGGATTAGGAGAAATTTCGAAAATTTCGAAACAAACTACGAAAGGTTATAGAGATTATTAGGTTTATAAATACAATTCATTAGCAATTTAATTTTCTTCTATCAAGCTGTAAATTTATTAATCATGTATTCTATAAGAATAACACTATAAAACAAACATGCAAATATACACAATAAATCAAGTCTAAAAACTCCAGTAGATCTGAAAAAAGAATTCAATAAACTTATTCTACATACATAATCCGTGTTCTCCTTTTCTCCACCTTGTCCGATGTCGTTAATCCACCTGTTTTCAAGTTGCCGCTCAGATCTTCGTATGAGCTGCCTCCTTTAATGATTTTCAAGGCATCTTCTTCACAATAGCATGCCCCATTAATTAAATAATAATCCTTATTTATTTGACATTTACATTGATGACATGTTAAACAATGCAAATGCCACTTTTGATATAATTCATTCTCGACACATTCCCCTTCAATTCCTTTTGAACAGTATTGACACAATGTATCGTTCAATTCGTGATAATGGTTATGGCAAAATGCATTATCATCATAAACATAACATTGTATAGATTTACTGAATTTGACTGTACATCCAGCATAGGCACATGTAAAACATGATCTGTGCCATTGACCAGACAACTCTCCAGTCTTAGAAAAAACAGATTTTTGAGGTCCTTTACTAATCGGAGATATTTCTTTTTGACATACACGGCATGGACCTTTACCAGATGGATATTTGAAAGAATGGTCTTGAATTTCTCTCTCGTTATTGTAATTCTTTTGACCAGAATTTGGTACTTCCTGCACTGCAAAATTCATATCTCTCAACTCTTCTTCCACAAGGTGGTTCTTGGGTGATAAAGGTTTCACTTCAATACCATCATTAGAATCATCAACATTAATTTCTTTTTCAATAACTCCATTATGAGAAGCTCCATTTGACTGCTCTTTTTCAGAATTATTTATTGATAATGGCTTTATTGATTCCCATGTACAATCTTGAGTGTCATTATTTTCAAAAGAATTGTTAGCACTTACTGGGGAATCATCCTCATCTATGTTTTGAATATTGATTGTAGGAATAGCTGCTGTTATGACATTAGACTTTCGCTTTGGAATAGTATCCCAAGATGAAGAAATATCTATATTGTCATTCGAATCTGCTTTCTGGTGTTGTATGTCACTGCTAACAGCTTCATTTACTGTACTGTCGTCGTAGTTTTCACCCATTTTCAAAGCATGTAACTGGCGTTCCATTTCTTCGTCGGCACCACCATCCATTTCGTAATCTGAATCTTTAGATAAAATTGAGCTGACCATAGATACTTGACTTGCTCTAGGTTGACTTTTGTTGCCTGATTGTAAGAAATTTTGATATTCATCATTTAATTGAGTATCTGCAGCTAGTTGTTGATTTCTAAAATCTTGAAACTGATTGGATGGATCAATATTCTGGTCCAGGGATATATTCTTCGTCAATGAAACATCATTAGCGCTATTCACATAATTCTGATTGTACGAGAATCTACTTGAATTTTGAGTAACATCAATTTGGCCAAATGCCTTATTTGGTGGTAATGACGTTGGTAATTGAGGCGCTTCTCCAAACGTTGGGGTATTTGGTACTGATGGAGTTTTTGGTACGTAATTTTTATGATCTTCAATGTCTTTCCTAAACTCATTTAAAGCTGAGGATAATCTTTGCTTCTTAATCAAGGAGTCGTCAGTTTGCAATTCAGAACTTTTCGAGGTTGGAGGTGGTGATGGTAACCCATAACCCGGCTGCATCAGTGAAGAGGTTATTAATTCAGTAGTCTTTATACTTGACTGACTTGAACGCTTAGACCCGACATCATTGATCTGATTATAGTGATTATTAAAAGATGTTTCACTAGTAGTATCGTAGGACTCGGTCTCAATTGAATCGTCGTCATTTTCGTTAACCTGTGAATTATCATTTTTGCTGGACTGCGAATCATTCAAATTAAGTGATAAATTCTTTAGGTTTTTATTTTGAGTCGATGAAGGCATAAATGTAAAGCCATTATTACTAGGCGGTGGCAATTCTGTATTCTCTGCTGTATCACAATGTTGAATTTGGACCACCGGGATTTCAGGATTTACAGATCTAGCATTTTGGGGCACCTCGTGAAACCTGATGGATGATGGAGATTTTCCATCAGGAGATACGGGTGAGAGATTGCTGGTGTTTGGTTCTGATTCAGAATGTGCTCTATTTTCATAAACAGGGTATGGTGTCCGCTTTTGAAGCTCGCCAAACGATTTGGTTGTTTTCGCTGAACCAGGAACCACATAGTCATTTTTCATTGAACCACCAACAGAATGTGCACTAGAATTAGAAGACTTCACCCCATTCGAAGACTGAGGAAATCTCAGCATCGTAGGAGATTTCATGGATCTCATCTCCGATGTCGGTGAATCCCCTTTCAAATTAACATCAAACCCTGCCCTCTCATAAACTCCTCTGTATCTATGCTCGATTTTAAACGGTGGAAATGCCGAATGTTGAATCATTGGTGAGGTTTCCGTCTTAAAGTATTGCGGTAACGTTTGTAATTTTGGTTCCATTAGCAGCGCTAAATGTGCAATCACAGCTTTAAATTGATCCTCGTTTGTACCAAAAAAAATAGCTATAGCTTTGTTTTTCGATCAAGTATCTTTCGTTAATCTATATGATTTGGAAATTTAGCAAACCCTTTTCACGAATTCCTTATTATAAAACTAGTATTTTGTCGTTTGTACGTCAGCTCTAGTACTTCCAATGGCTATTTGTTTTTCTTTTCAAAAGCCTTTTTTAACAAAGGAATGATGATTTCAAGATCGAAATAATAACAAAAAAAAGTTTACCGACGCGTATGTCGCGATTGATGATGTCGTATATAGGCTTATACATTTGCGACATTTTTAATCCTTCACTTAATATATAATACTGTATTATCGATAAGAGCAGTATACACTATGTCATGAATAACGTCTATACTGCACTTTCATTGTCATTTATTGGTAGAAGGAGATTCGCTCTTACATCCAACGATTATGAAAATACTGTTTTATTGTTTCGGGCTTTGCTAAAAGAGTCATGCCAATTCGATCCAGAAGGCATCTGCGAAGTTGATGTAAAGCATGAATTAGATAATAATTCTGTTGATCTGCTAATACGGCAGATGATATATTGGGACGAAAATATGAACGAATATACGTTTAGAAACGTGGTTATTTGGAAGAATATGGAGAAGTTGTCGCACAAGCAGCAGAAAGTAGGACTTTTTCCCTTGTTGAATCAAATTGACGAATACGATACGGCTATTGCACGGAAAAATCCGCTGAACAGAGTGCAAGTCGGAAGCTATGTAGTACGGAAGCCCCAGTTGTTCACAATTGTACCTTTGATTGAATCAGAGCATGCACATCCCGAAGTGTACCAATATGTCAAGGAGAAATTTTGGTTTGGACAAAACTTCCACTATGAAGGACCCACTGACGAGAAGGAGGAACCCGAATACTGCGATAACTACACTGGGCTAATTCTCGAGATCAGAAACGTTACCAGGCCCCAAGTATATGCATCTCCCGAAATCCAGGGATACATCTATTCGCTAATAGTCCACGCAAGAAACCACAGACTATGTTCACTTGCTCCTATACACACCAGATTGTCCACTCGAACTATAGATGCAATGCGGGACCTAGCTGAATGCATGGTTGCCTGGAAGAGACACGACACCGATAGACTCTTCGTGACTCCTGATTACTGCAAAATTGCAATGCGCAAAATCGGCTACTGGCTTATCGACTGGGAACAAGACACCATTTTTAACACTTCTTCGGATTGCGCTATTGATAACGATTTGGAGTATAGAAGGCAATTGGAAATAAGCATGCTCACGGGAGACTGGTATGGAAGTGATTGGAAGTACGTCAAGAAATATCTCGAAAACTACAAAACCGATACCAATGCTTCAAATTACATCAATAAAATCGTGGAAGACGTGCTACAATTGGTGCGACCCCCAATATAACCTCCCTGTGGTATTCTACTCTCTTTTTTGCCATGTTTCTCTTAACTGGGTGGTTTCATTTCATGGGTGGTTGTTGATACTGTATAATTCCTGTTGTGATTATGTAATCAGAGCCTTGGTCGTTTGCCAGCGTGGACGAATTGGATCAACCCGGTCAACAACTTATGTATATAGTAAATAGTTATCAATTGAACAAGAATTCCTATATAATTATTATCAATCAAATCAATCAATCAATCGCCATAGTTGATAATTTTATTATACTTTATTTTTTTTCTTGTTTTTAAGTTAACAACGATTTTTCAACTACCCCTTTTTTCATAAGTATTTGATAAATTTTCAAGACTTTACTTATATTTAATAGGAATAGAAATTAATTAAAATGTCTAATGATATCCCTATTGATTTCACTGAGTTAACTCAGTTGACAGAATTGGGTATTCAACAAAGTTCACTTGATTTTAGATCTACGACACTTGAATCGGATCACTACGTCTGTGTTAGAGAACAAGGACCGCTGGGGAATACGGTTGCTATCATCGACTTGAAAAACAACAATGCTGTTACCAGAAAGAATATGAGTGCCGATAGTGCAATTTTGCATCCAGGTCAGCTTGTTATATCCTTGCGGGCCAATGGTACCACATTGCAAATCTTCAATTTGGGTACCAAACAAAGATTGAAGTCATTCACAATGGACCAAGCTGTTGTCTACTGGAAATGGTTAGACAACGAAAACTTGGGTCTTGTTACGGCTAATAGTATCTATACTTGGTCTATATTTGACGGCAGCAATGACGGTCCAGTTAAATTGACCGACAGACATCATACATTAAATAATTGTCAAATCATAAACTTTGTTGCTGAACCTCAATTGAACTGGTTTGCGGTGACTGGTATAGCTCAGGAAGATGGCCGTATTGCTGGTCATATCCAATTGTTTTCAAAGTCACGTAATGTGTCTCAAGCAATTGAAGGTCATGTTTGTAAATTCGGACAAGTCAAGTTAAATGGTGCTTTGCATCCTACTAAAGTCTTCTGTGTGGGTAACAAAAATGCTCAAGGTCAAGGTAATTTACATATTATTGAAATTGACCACGTAGAAGGTAATCCAGAATTCTCCAAGAAATCTGTTGATATTTTCTTCCCACCTGATGCCACTAATGATTTTCCAATTAGTTTACAGGCTTCTGACAAATATGGTATTGTCTACATTTTAACGAAGTATGGTTTTATTCATTTATATGATATGGAAACAGGTTCCAATTTATTTGTTAATAGAATCACTGCTGACCCAGTTTTCACTGCAGCACCTTATAACGACGGTACGGGTATTATAACGATCAACAAATCTGGACAAGTTTTGAGTGTCGAAATTTCTCAATCTAAAATTATTCCATATGTTTTGGAGAAATTATCTAATGTTCCATTAGCATTGTCTCTCTCATCTCGTGGTGGGTTCCCAGGAGCTGAAAACTTATTCACCCAACAATTCCAGAATTATTTAAACCAAGGTGATTACACTAATGCCGCAAAGGTTGCAGCATCTTCTGAACAATTACGTACTCAAGATACTATCAACAAGTTGAAGCATATCACCCCTCAACCTGGACAAATTTCACCAATCTTGCAGTACTTTTCTACTTTATTGGACAGAGGTACATTGAATAAATATGAATCCATTGAGTTGGCCAAGCCTGTGTTGCAGCAAGATCGTAAGCCATTATTCGAAAAATGGTTGAAGGAAGACAAGTTGACATCTTCAGAGGAATTGGGTGACATTGTCAAATCTTATAATGATGCTGGTCTTGCGTTAGCAGTCTACATTAGAGCCAATGTTAATATTAAGGTCGTCTCTTGTTTGGCTGAATTAGGTCAATTTGACAAGATTATGCCATATTGTGAAAAAGTTGGTTACAAACCTGACTATACAAATTTAATACAAAATTTGGTCAGGGTTAATCCTGATAAGGCAAGCGAATTCGCAACATCATTATTAGCTTCTCCAGATACAAACTTGAAGATTGAAAACATTGCTGACTTGTTCTTTTCGCAAAATTACATTCAACAAGGTACTGCTTTCTTATTAGACGCTTTGAAAAATGATTCACCAGCAGAAGGACACTTACAAACCAAGGTTTTAGAAACTAACTTGTTGCATGCGCCACAGGTTGCTGATGCCATTTTGGGCAATAATATGTTCAGTCATTATGACAAGCCAACTATTGGTAAGTTATGTGAAAAATCGGGTTTATTCCAAAGGGCTTTAGAACATTATGATGATTTGAAAGATATTAAGAGAGTTATTGTTCATACTAATGTCTTACCAAATGACTGGTTAGTTGCTTATTTTGGTCAATTAAATGTTCAACAGTCTGTTGCATGTTTGAAGGAATTGTTAAGTAACAATCCTCAACAAAATCTTCAAATTGTAATTCAAGTTGCTACAAAATATTCTGATTTAATTGGACCATTGACTTTAATTAAAATTTTTGAAGACTATAAATGTAACGAAGGTGCCTATTATTATTTGTCTTCTATCGTCAATTTAACTCAAGACCCAGATGTTGTTTTCAAGTACATTCAGTGTGCTGCTAAAATGAATCAGACTAAGGAGATTGAAAGAGTCGTCAGGGATAACAACGTTTACAGTGGTGAAAAAGTCAAAAACTTTTTGAAGGAATTTAAGTTAGAAGATCAATTACCTTTAATTATTGTTTGTGACAGATTCAATTTTGTTCACGACTTGATCTTATTCTTGTACAAGAACAAGTACTTTAAATTTATTGAAGTTTATGTTCAACAAGTTAACCCATCCAATACACCTCAAGTAATTGCAGGTTTATTAGATGTAGACTGTGATGAAAATATCATCAAAGGTTTATTAATATCTGTTTTAGGACGTGTTCCTATCAAGGAATTAGTTGCTGAAGTTGAAAAGAGAAACAGACTCAAAATCTTATTACCTTTCTTAGAAAAGACATTAGAAGGTGGTTCAACTGATCAAGAAGTTTTCAATACCTTGGCCAAGATCTATATTGATTCTAATAATAATCCAGAAAAGTTCTTACAAGATAACACAAACTATGATACTCTCGCCGTTGGTAAATATTGTGAGAAGAGAGATCCATACTTAGCATACATCTGTTACTCGAAAGGTGGAAATAACGATGAATTGATAAACATTACAAATGAAAATAAGATGTATAAATATCAAGCAAGATACTTGTTGGCAAAGTCGGATTTCGATTTATGGAATAAGGTCTTAACAGAAGAAAATAGTCATAGAAGACAATTAGTCGATCAAGTTATTGCAACAGGTATTCCTGAATTAGATGATCCTGAACCAATTTCAATAACCGTTAAGGCATTTATGGAAAATGATTTACCACACGAATTAATCGAGTTATTGGAGAAGATTATTTTGGAAACATCTCCTTTCAATGATAATACTTCCTTGCAAGGTTTGTTAATTTTGACAGCTATCAAAGCTGACAGTTCGCGTGTAATGGGTTATATCGAAAAATTAGATAAATTTGATCCTGAAGAAATTGCCCCATTGTGTATTGACAACCAATTATATGAAGAAGCATTTGAAGTTTACGATAAGTTCGAATTAAGAACAGATGCAATGAAGGTATTGGTAGATGATATTATGTCTTTAGACAGAGGTGAACAATATGCAGAAAAGTACGATGTATCTGAATTGTGGTACCAATTAGGTACTGCTCAATTAAATGGTTTGCGTATTCCCGAAGCTATTGACTCTTATGTTAAATCTAAAAACCCGGGCAATTTTGAACAAGTCATTGAAATTGCTGAGCATGCTGGCAAAGAAGAGGAATTGATTCCATTCTTGGATATGGCCAGAGAAACTTTAAGAGAAAGTGCTATTGATGGTGCTCTTATTAACTGTTACGCTAATGCTGGTAAATTAAACGAAATTGAAAAATTTGTAAGCGGTCCAAATGTTGCCGATATGGAATCTATTGGTGATAAATTGTTTGAGGCAAAGAACTACAAAGCAGCTAAAATTTTATATTCAAATGTTTCTAAGTATTCTAAATTAGCGACTACCTTAGTTTACTTAAAGGATTATCAAGGAGCTGTTGACTGTGCAAGAAAAGCATCCAACACGAGTGTTTGGAAGCAAGTTAACTACGCCTGTATTGAAAATAAAGAATTCAGATTGGCTCAAATTTGTGGTTTGAATTTGATTATCGATGCCGAAGAACTTCCTGAATTAGTCAAGCTCTATGAGAAGAATGGTTATTTCAATGAATTATTTGCTCTCTTTGAAAGTGGTTTAGGTTTAGAAAGAGCGCACATGGGTATGTTTACCGAATTGGCTGTTTTGTATGCTAAGTATAGTCCTGAAAAAGTTATGGAACACTTGAAGTTATTCTGGTCCAGAATCAATATTCCAAAAGTTTTAACTGCTTGTGAGGAAGCCCATTTGTATCCAGAATTGATTTTCTTGTACTGCCATTATGAAGAATGGGATAATGCTGCTTTGACTATGATTGATAAGTCAGAAGTTGCATTTGATCATTCCTCTTTCAAGGAAATTATTGTCAAAGCATCAAACTTGGAGATTTATTACAAGGCTATTAACTTTTACATCAATGAAAATCCTTCATTATTAGTTGATTTGTTATCAGTATTAACTCCTAAGCTTGATTTGCCAAGAGTGGTTAGAATGTTCGTTAAATCTGACAATTTACCATTAATCAAGCCTTTCTTAATATCTGTTTTAGATAAGAACAATTCAGTTGTCAACGGTGCTTACCATGATTTATTAATTGAAGAAGAGGACTATAAGTCCTTGAGATCAACAATCGAAAATGAATCTAATAATAGATTCAACTCATTGGATTTAGCTGAGAGATTAGAAAATCATGATCTTATTTTCTTCAGACAAATTTCTGCAACATTATATACCAAGAATAAGAAATTCGTTAAATCAATTTCTATCTTGAAGAACGATAAATTGTGGGCCGACTTAATCAAAACAGCAGCAGTTTCAAAGTCGACTAAGATTGCCCACGAATTATTAGACTACTTTGTTGAAACAGGTAATCGTGAATGTTTTGTTGCATTGTTGTATACCTGTTACGATACTATTGAATATGATTACGTACTTGAATTATCGTGGTTGCATGATTTGAGTAATTTTATCAAGCCATATGAAATTTCAGTTACTTTTGAAAACCAAAAGAAGCTTAATGAAGTATACAATGATTTGCAGAAGAGAAGAGAAGCTGAAAAGGAAGACGAAGAAAATCCAGTTGGTCAACCATTAATGATAACCAACGGCCCAGCTATGAATCAAAGTATTACTGGATTAGGTTATCAACCAACTGGAGCTGGCTTTGGTAATGCTTTTTAAAAATAGATTTATTTAGAGTGTCCGTGCACTCGAAAATGTAGATTTAGTTATCAGTACATCTAGAAATTTTTTGTTTCATTCCTATATGTATATCTTAATTTATTTTTTTTCTATAGTTTGATTTTTGATGTGGTTTACGTTTCAAATATATGTTTTAAAATTATCTATAAGATTATGTAGATCTATAATATGAGAATTGAAATAGCATCTTACCAGAAAATACTCAGAGCTTCTCGCTCTTCATTAAATGACCTGTAACTGTCTTGAAAGTCCTGATCAAATCCTTGAAGTCACAATTTTTTAATAGACTTTCACATTGTATAATTGTTTTGTCATCTGGATCAACCCCAGCAATAATACAACTTGCTTCCTTTATTTCATCATTGGAACAAACAAGATTAATTTGGGAAGCTTTTTTGCTATTCAAAAAGCGGTTCAGTAAGATTATATTTACTCTTTGACATTGAAGATCTTTTTCAAGTTTCTCTACAATAGCTTTACTTTTAGTCGGACCGCTTTTTGAGATATGGTCATATTTAATATTCTGAAGAGAATCAAACTTGTCGTGTTTATACTGAACTTGGATTAAATGGCCTCTAATATTGCTGGTGAACTTTGCAAAGGCTATTTCTTCATCTTCTTGTAGACATTCACTATATTCAGATATTGGTATATAGACTGGTAAAGTGTGCCTGTAAACCTCCCACTTCATAGTTGTTTCTTGGCTTTTGTCGGTATACTTCATCTTTCTTAGTATGACGTAATGTGGTGTAATAAATTTACTTCCATAATGAGAGAAAATATCAAAACGTAAACCTATAATTTCATCGTTCTCTTCAAACAAAAATGGATTTAATGGAAAAGCCGTAATGCCTCCAAATCTGAATATATTTTCATACAAAATATTCTGTTTCATTTCAAGAATCTTCTCTGATTTTGCTTTAAAGTCACTGGCAATGTTGTCTAACTTTTGCCTTTTCGTTACCAATTCTGTACCATCTTCTTCCACAGCATCCAATACATTCGTAAAATATTTTCGAATTGACTCATCAAAACAATTATTTTTCATTACTCGTGGTTCATCTATATCATAATTGGCCTTTGAGAAGCCGTGTGTTTCTTGTGGATTATAGGGTTTATCAGTTTGTCTCGATGACTCCTCAAGATCTTTAACTTGTGCTAGTAAAGCCAAATATTCCTTATCAAGAACGTCAATTTCCAGATGTAGCGATTGAATATCCCCTTTTATATCCTGGATCTCTTTTTGCAAGGAATCTGCACTCATTTCACCTCTTAGTATCTGGTTTAGGTTACTATTAATCGTTGTTTATGTTAAAATCACGCTTGAATTGATGCTTCGCGCACTTCACTTAAAATCATATATTTTGAATATGCCATTACATTAAAAAGCTTTACACCAATACCCTGAAGGAGTCACCTCGCTATTATAATGAGTAATAGGTTTTCTAACTTGTATTGGTCTGCGGACTATAAATCAGGTATTGACAAATTGACTCAGCAATCACTTAGATCTATAAAACAACTTCATGAATTACGAAAACTCATATTCAATTACATGCAATATTTCCATTCTAACAGTGAATATTTGAATAAGTTAGGAATTGAAACATTTTCGTTTGAAAGCGGATTTAGACCTGTGGAATCTAAAGAAGCGATAGAGTTTCCATCAAAGAATCGTGCTATAAGAAAGGTTAGCGGTGGCTTCCAGAGGAGAACGGTATCTCAGGCTGAGCGTCATTTAGACTCTGTAAAAACACTTGATCATAATGAAGCACATAATGCAACGGAAAATATTTCTGACAAGAATAAGCCTCATCCTACAAGCATGTCTGATGCGTTCGAACTCTGTGTTAAGAATATGTCAGATGAATCGCATATTCTAATTAACTTGGCATCTGTCATAGATCGTGAAATTCTAGAGGGTATTACTGAATTTATAAAAGAGCATGAACCTCAGATAAAAGAAACGTTGAAAGAATTCGCCGAACTTGTTAGCGATTATGATGCGACGTTTAAGGAGATAGAAGCAATTGAAGTGGAATACGATGAATATTTGAGATTAAAGGAGTTTTCTAGAATTGACCCACAAAATGACAAAAGCGATGATGTATATGAAAATTTATCGGCTTCTAATGATAATAATGTTACCAATTCTTCTGCAGAGAATGTAGACGATTCATTCTCCAATTCATCACGACATGAAGATTTACTAGATGGTGGTTTTGAGTTTCCATTAGTGATTGGAACAGTTAAAGCTAGAAAACAGTCAGATTTAATCTCATTATTACAAAAGATGATTGCATCTCTTTCAACAATAAGAAGAAAAATACCTTTACCCGGGTACAGAAATGAAATTTTCAGTAGTGATCAGTTATGCGATTTTCTATTGAAACAGAGACCCTATGGTTTGAATCCTAGTCGTATGAATATGGAAAAATTCGGGCAATCCTTACTTGACTTAAAGTTAATAATTGGCACGGGAATCTGGTCTAGGAAGTTTAAGAGTGAGGGAATGTGGTTTGAATGGTCTGACCTTGCCGTTCTAATTGCAAACCATGCTTCATCCGAAACGGAAAAATTTGAGCAAATAACAACAAAAATCCCAAAATTAACTATTGATGATACTACTAGTAACTTCATGAATGGTATGGCACAAAACACATCCAAAAGATTTAATGGTTTATTCAATAGTGTCAAATCATCAATTTTAAAAAATAACTATTCTGAACACTTAGAAAATTTAGAAGCGAAATATAATGAAAGTTATCTAGAATTGCAAGATTTGAAACATTTGCTTGATCTAGAGGTGACTAAGAAGTCATCGGCATTGGAAAGCTTTGAAAAAATGAAAATCGAAATGGTATTCAAGAGCTTGACCAAACTACATGAAATTATATACAATTTTTCCTTAACAACGACTACAAGATTGCACAAATTGACATCTGAATATATTGTAAATATTAACTCATCGGCTAATTATGTTCATGAGTTTAATAAATTGCTAGAGCAATTTAATACTGGCATATATTTTCCCTCGACAATTTCACCAAATCATTTGGCAAATCATCAATTCGGTGCCATTCAGTCAAATAAGAACTTCCAAAATTTGAAATACCAATTCAATTTATACAAAGATATACCATTACAACCCCAATTGGCACAATCTGAAGAAAATCCTAATCGTTTATTGAGCATATCGTCGTTACCAATTTTCCTTTATCAAATCATTAATTTAATTGAAGAACAAGAAAATAATGAAGAAGTCAAGAAATGTTGGTTAGGTTCAATAGATCATCAATGTAATTGGTCCATTAAGGAACTGATTATTAATAGAGTGAATGTCTACGTTCCTGAATCAGCACTTGATGTTTCAAAGGAATTGGAAATTCATAAGGACATGTCTGGAAGGATTATTTCCTATCTACGTACATTGCCTAGCAGTAGCTTAATCAGCTTTTTCAAGAACTGGCTATTGGAAATCAGTGACTCATTGATACCTTGTATGGTCTTTGACTCATTATTAAATAACTATAAGGATGATATGCTGGGGTCTGATAAGCAAGCTATAAACAAACGAAAAAATGAAACTGCAAAGTTGATAAGCTCAATCCCAAGAAGTAATTTAAGTTCACTCATTTATATTATTGAACACATATGTGAAGTATTTGAGCTAGGTCAAATACCCGGTTTTGGTTATGCCGATGAAATATCTGACGAACTTAAAAAGCCGAGTGATGAATCAAAATTAAATGATATAGCTGTGGAATTGAATTCAATGGAAATTATAGGATCTGTTCCATTCCTTCATTTAATTTTAAGGCCGTCACCAGTTAAACATTCTTCTGGCTTCAAGCCTCCGTTGAAGACATATAATACTATACTAATGGATTTGCTTGATATTGATGTTCGGTCTAAACTATTTAGCAGTCTAATCTCACACGAAAAAAATTACTTATCTAAAAAAGAGAATGAAAAGAAAGCCTTAAGCATACAGGTAAAAAAAATTGCACAACATCCTAAAGTGGAGCCACTGGCAAACAATAATATTGTTAACACTCTTCCAAAGACTCCCAATCCATTAAATGGAGGAGATAGTTTTACTTTGAGACCATTTAGGACTAAGCCTACGCCAAATCCTTCTCCTTCTAATTCACCTAGACATACACCACATAATTCACTTGAGACAGGTGGAAATGAGTTGAAAGTACATAAAATAAGGGAAAAAACTGTGAGTGATGATACCAATCTGACAAGAAGTTCTAGCGCTAGCTTTTTGGCCCCAAACATAGATATTGAATTCGAAGAATAAATTTACGTATCTAAAAATTGTATATAACATCATGTATAATATTATTAAATCATTAGTCATTAGTCCTGTACATCTATTTACCATTTATTACGCTTATTAGATCTCCTTGAGTTTTCTCTTCCCATACCAGTCATAGTAATTCTTTGTACCTTTTTCAATTGTTTCACGCTGAATAACAAAAGAAGTAACAAAAGAATAGAACCTCCTCCAACAATAAGTTCAAATCCACCATCAGTCTCCTCGATGAAGTTTTCTAAATTCATACCATATAATGCAGCAATATACAAGGCACAACCCATCGATAATAAGCCAGTGGAAAACTTTAATCCTAACAACATCAACTCGTTACGGTTAGAATCTAAAACAATATTGATAATTTCTTCACTGGTTTTTATTTGAGATCTCAAATTTTCAACAGTTTGCACTATTTCATCGATAGTTTTATAGTACGACTCTAATAACATTTCTGCTTCTGCGTGGTTTGCTTGTAAACGAGGCTTTCCCTTTGATATTTCAGTAAGGTACAATGCATTTAATTCATCATTCTGTTCTAGTATATTATCGAGTAAGTCTCTAATTAATGTCGTTTTTTGATGAAACTGTGCTATCTTTTTTGATTGTATTAATAAATACCGTAATTTGACTCTTTCTATAGATTCCTCTAATCTCGATAGAATATTTTGCAATACAGTTTTATGAACATTCATCTCTGTAGTTAAGTTCAACATAACGTGAATTAATATACATTCGAGTGCCCTGAATTCATATGGCAAATCATCTTGTTCTTTTTTTGGTTTCAATTTCTCGTTCATATCTTTAAGAAGCGATCCATGAGAGTGTGATTCATTCATCCTGGATCCCGAACTATTTGAAAGACTGTCGAATATCACTACCGTGTCACTTTTAATCAACGCTTTTATGTTGGACAAATTAAGTAAAATACTATTTCCTCTGGTGACTATCGATGGCACAATATCGACATTTATGTTATTTATTGATGCGGCACTACTGCCATGATAATGCCTGGTTATCTTTCGGAAGTCTCTAGGAACCAAATTATGAGTTTTCATAAATTGCAGCCGCCTAATGTCCTTTCCATGCACTACTATATTACCTTTACTATCAAAGATTGTGCATTTTATATATGCATTTTCGCTATGTTGCTTGTTTGTAGATAATGCTTTCATTAATAATACATCATTGAATACTTCTGAATTTGCATTTTGACATTTCCTTGTATTAGATAACGTCCTTATATTATATATATCTCGAAATTGGGATGTTACTGGTGTATTTGTTCGTAAATAGACTTGCCTGATCCCCCCTAAGCATACCTTTCTTATTGAATTCATTTAGGTGGTGTATGGAGAAGTTACAACATCATCTAGTTCTTCAAAATCATTTTTTGATATTTGATGTAGTCGCGCTCATAACGATTAACTTGTTTACATTTCAGAAGAACATAATGGTTCGTTCTTTATCAAGCTTATTCTTCCTCATTCTCGGTTGGTATGGGAATAAGGATACAATCTGCAGATGAACTACAAGTGTGTGAAGAGGTTGGTAGGGGTGGATTTGGTGTAGTATATCGAGGAGTAATAAAGGCGACTAACGAAGAAGTAGCCATAAAACAAATAGATTTGGAGCATGAACAAACAGACTTATTTGAAGTTAATAAAGAAATTATGATAATATCAGAATGTCGGCTCTCTCAGATTACTCAATATTATGGTTGTTTTGTTAAACATTACAAGTTATGGGTGATAATGGAATATGTAAACGGTGGATCACTCTTTGACTTATTGAAACCTGGGGCTGTCACTGATGAGAAAGTAATCCTGATAATCACAAAGGAAATCCTAATTGCTCTAGAGTATTTGCATGAGCAAGGTAAAATACATCGAGATTTGAAATCTCAGAATATTTTGCTAAACCAAACAGGGGAGGTGAAATTAACAGATTTTGGGGTTTCTACTCAATTGTCTTCGAACTTTTCACGAAGAAATACAACTGTCGGCACACCATATTGGATGGCACCAGAAGTTATTTTGAACAATAATGGTGGTCATAGCTTTAAGGCAGATATATGGTCCTTGGGCTGCTGTGCTTATGAATTATTTACAGGGAAGCCTCCGTTGCAAAATCATTTCACCCCAATGAAGGCCTTAAGACAAATTTCGAGGTGCCATTATGAAAATAACTTTACTGAACTTATAGGTTTGGATGATCTTGAAATTTCTGATTCTTTCAAGGATTTTTTGTGCCTGTGTTTTGTAATTGATCCTAAGGAAAGATTTTCTGCCACTAAATTACTAAAACATAAATTTATAACGAACGCTTCGTCATCTGTTAATGACCAAAAAAAATTAGTTAAAAAACTAATAACAAATAAACGAAGATGGGATCAAGAGAACCACGTCACCATAAAGCAAAATTATTACGTACCAACGGAAATAAGGAACAATCAGCAAAAATGGAATGAAGGAGAACTAGACGAACAGAAAACAATTCATTTTGACATCAGTCTGATACAGTATTCTTCTTCCGAAAAACCAACTATTCAGTTCCCTCCTAGTCCTACAATGTCCCAGAAGTCATCCAGAGAATCATCTTTGTCACCTACCTCTGATAAACAAGAAATCAACAAGGATCCGCCTTTACCTAAGCTCAACTATCAATCTTTATCAAAAATAAACACAAAGCAGGAGAATTTAAAGAAAACAATTGAGCCTGAACTTCATAAAATATTAAACAAAGTGTTTCAAAAACTAGACTCTAAATGCAGTTTGTCTACGCAACAGTACGATTTATTAGTATCCCTTAATGATAATATGCTAAAACTTGTTAGTTTCATTCAATATTCTGAGCCAAATAATACGCCTTATAATAAGCTTCTATTTTGCCAGTATATGAAATACTTTTTGAAGGAACTCTTAAAAATACCAGCAGATAAGCAAACAGAAAACAACCCTCGATCTACGTTGCAAAGGTTAATTATTCCCTCAAATTTGAATGTCAAATTGAACACATTAAAGACCATATCTGATACTGCAACTATGGCTACTTTAAACAATAAATCTTTTACGCAATTTGATGAAATTGAATTTAGCTTGTTTGAAACATGGATTGATAAAATGACTGAAAACGCATCGCAAGACAATCAAGTGTATAAATAGGTGTATAGTTTGATTATATATGCTTGTGAACTTTTAGGATAGAAGTATATACAAAGTTTAAAATTCTTAATTAATCGGAAAAGTTGCAAAATTTCAATGATTTTATTAACAGCTTAATTTTTTAAATGCAAAGTACTTCATTTTTTTAAGAGAAAAGCATTGGTATTTCCTTTCAAGACTGTAGTTTATACACATTATCTATACAAGATCTAAGACTTACATGCAATGCCTACTGCGCTGTATCAACATGGGTAGAGGAGTTACAAGAGATATAATATGTTTCTTTATATGCAGGCTACAAGTTATCTAAACAAGACGGTTCAAAACTCTGATTAGTAGACATATACATGACATGAAAAGGATTATGATATGGCTGAATCATCGTTGAAGAGACAGAAGTTGTCAACTGATAGTTATGTGGCACAAACTATATTGCCAATGAATGACTTATATAAAGAAAAGTATTCAATAAGTAAAGGTGAACATTCAGTAAACTCAATCAAAATATCACCAGATGGGACCAAATTTGCTACAGGATCATCAGATACGACGGTTAAAGTATTCAATTTAAATGATGGAGAATTGCTTGCTGAATTGATAGGCCACACAAAAGGTATATCGGATATTGAGTTTTCGCCAACTAACTCTAATATAATAGCCTCATGCTCAGACGATCTTACCATTCGACTTTGGTCCATTAAGAAAAAACAATGCCTCAAAGTACTTAAAAAACATACTTATCATGTAACAGCTGTAAAATTTAGCCTGAAAGGTAATATATTGATCAGTGGGTCCGCAGATGAAACTATAACTATTTGGGATATAATATCAGGAATAACTTTAAAGACTTTGGCTGCCCACTCTGACCCAGTACTGTCATTAGCATTAACGCCAGATAGCACAATGATAGCGAGTGCGTCGTATGACGGTTTAATGAGATTGTTCGATCTAGAAACAGGCCAATGTTTAAAAACATTAACTTATAATAGTTCGAGTCATGGAACCGCAACCGCATCTACTGCTGACGTTGTAAATTTCCCTATTTCAAACGTTGAGTTCTCACCAAATGGTAAATACATATTGAGTTCAAGTTTAGATGGTGTATTGAGATTATGGGACTACATGAATAATAAAGTTATCAAGACATATTTAGGCCTAGATGGCGGAGAGGTTCCCATAAGTGAAGCGTACAATTGCAGTGCCAAATTTATAACGAAAACAAAAGATCCGTTGATAATTTCAGGCTCCGATAAATCTGGGATATTGGTGTGGGATGTCCAATCCAAGAAGATAGCTTACCAGTTTGAAAATTCAGGTGAACCTGTTTTTGATATTGATACATACGATGAGGGCAGAATAATTGCAGCTTGCAGCAAAAATGGGGCTGTAAGTATAATGGAAATGAATCCCAAATATTTCAAACCAACAGAAATGAACCCCGATGCAAGTAGTTTACCCGAATCACCTGCAAGCAGTTAATTGTGTATTATTTATACAGCATATAACCTATAGAGTAGATAGTAGTACAACAGCATTCAATTTTTCAGAAGTGACACAAAACCACTTCCTTATATTTGAGGAAAATGATATGTATTATAGACGAGGGGGGTCCTCTAAGCATTTATCTATTGCAATTACCATAATATTACAAATATATATCTATCAACTACTATGGATCAACAGACAAATTTGTTTAGATTCAACGCAGCGCTGTTACGATTACCAAAATCTGCTAAATTGAAATCGTTTGGGGTTTACATAGCAGGTGCCTTATACGCAATCGGTTTCTGGTCCATGATTGATGCCGCTATATACTCAAAGACAGTTAATGCATCTATAGTTCATATTACTTTTGTTGATTGGATTCCATTCATTTGTTCTACTTTGGGTATGTTGATTGTTAATTCAATTGAAAAGGCTAATCTCTTCAATGATTCAAATAATTCGTTTTTAAGTTCGAATGGGAATAGCACGGCATGGGTTGCAAGGGTGATATTATTCTGTGGTTTCTCGTTGTTGGCAGGAGGGTTGGCAGGTTCTTTTATGGTCTTCATATTAAAATTTTTGTTAAAGCATTACGGATTTCCAACCTTAGGTATGGGTGTTTCGAACATAATCTGCAATGGGTGTATAATGTTAAGTTGTATTTCATTATGGTTATCTCAAAATATTGAAGATGAGTATAGTTATAGTTTAGCATTATAGATGATGTACATTCACTCAATTTATATAAGTAGCATAAGACTTAAGTTAATTTAGACTAATACAAATTCAAGCAAATTCATTTCTAAGACAGAAAGTGCAGTAAGGTCAAAAAGTTAATCAGTAACCACCGTAATAAATATAAAAATAAAGCTGTAATAAAAAAAAGGTCAGCATACACTTCATCGAAGTAAAATTGGGATCATTAGAGAGTTCACGTAAACAGTAATAAATATACACAAAAATTAAATTCTAACTCTTACGGTTATTAAGATAATAATTCATCCTTCAAGGGGCCTAGCAATTCAAGTTCATAATTGCTGAAATTAAATAAATTCAATCTAATAGGTTCAGAAGAACCTCTTGGATAGACTTGGAAATTATCTTGTTTCAATTCATGGAAAAACGGATGACATAATACTCTTCTAGGACTTGCTCTCTTTTCCGGTTCATAAACCAATATTTTCATCAATAAATCAATAGCATCAGGAGGAGAGTTGCTGAAGATTTGCTTGAATCTTTCTTCAACAGTACACGAGAATAACTTATTAGTGTACATATTTCCTCTATACTTTGGATTATTGTTGAAGAAGAATGTCTTCGATGGGGGTCCCAATAATTTTGAAATCTCTTTCAATTGGGATTGAGGAGATTCTCCTTGGAAAATAGGTTTACCTAAAAACATCTCTGCTATTACGCAACCTAAACCCCAAATATCAATCTTCGTTGTGTAAATAGAACATCCAATAATTAATTCAGGCGCTCTATAATATCGAGAACATATATAACTGACCGATGGTTGATTTGGTTCTAATTTTTTGGCACTTCCAAAATCACATATTTTTAATGTGACTGTCGCAGGGTCCACCAAAATATTTGAAGGCTTGATATCACGATGTGAAATTCCAAACCCATGTAAGTAAAGCATTGCTCTGGCTAACTGGAATGTGTATGTCTTCATGTGGGGATAAGGTATGGTATATTTTGAATGTCTATAATATTTGATTTCACTTTGCAAATTAGATGGTAAGCATTCCATCACTAAATTCTGGTAGATTTTACCGTCAGATGAGCTCTTTTTATCAAAGAAGAACCGTAAACTGACAATATTTGGGTGATTTACAACTCTCAATATTTCTAATTCTCTGCTCTTGTATTCTGTCTGTGCTGGTACTCTCTTGATAGCATAAGGTCCAAGCCACGGCTCTTCTCTATCCTGTTCACTATCCTTCTTGTACTCTTTTCTCAAAACTGCCTCTACGACCGTTCCGAAGGCCCCTTCTCCTATTTTTTTATATTCTCGAACCACCATTCTATCCGACTGTAATGTGGCATTCTCTACAACTTGGTCTAACACATATTCATTGAATGTATTATTAGTCAGTCCTGTATGATTCATATTGCAATTTATGGGACTTAGCTGTTCGAAATTCGCTGTTCTATTGCTTTTATTACTCTTGAGTTATACACTTCAATTGTGTGAATGACTAGCCAATGGTGCTTAATCAGTTCTCAATATCGATAATCAAGCCTAATGCTTTCTATCCTTCCAAATATGTTTATGCTTTGAATATGACGTGGTCCAATGGGCCGTTATCTGGTGATATTTGTAAATTAAACAGCTGGCGTTTATGTTGTACTGGGGTTGTTTTTTTTTACCTGTGTTGTTATCTGCCAGATAGGTACTGATTTTCTTGGATTATTCTATATTCCAACTCAATCACTTATTGTATAACACCGAGTATCTTCTTCCTCTATCAAAAGAATCAATTGATTAACTAATCGTGTGTTGATGTTTAACGGTAATAACAGACTGGTTTACGTATCTTCTAGAGCGACGTGTTTTAGGAGGAGGGGGGAGACTTGACTATGTGCAGTACATTTGGTGTGTCATAAATTTGCATTAAACAATAGGTCAATTAGACGACTATATGACTATGAGCCATAAGCGGTATACTAGCGTATGGTTTGAAATTGTAATGGTATCTACGACCGAATAAGCACGAAGTAATAGGTATAAACGCAAATGTGATTAGCTCGTCTGGCCTTTTCACTAAATTATTCTTAATGTGCTTATTGGGCGCTTCTGCACTCGAATGAAAGATCTAGTATCTGGGGTCAACATGGAACATAGAAAGGTCATTGATGCATGGAATTGAGCCGGGAGCCATGGAAATTGTGGATTGAGCTGGAAATTGGCCAGGAGAAGGACGGGAATTTTATTATATAAGCCGTTGGGGAGTGATTATATAATCTACGAGAACAGCGACTGGGTGAAAAGTTTATATGAAAAGTACCAGTTGGAGTAGAGCAACAAAACCATAGGGGAAACGGGCAAACAATGATATCCAGAAGCACCAAATTGGCTGGCAGGATACCAGCAGCTAAGATGCTTGCGCCTGCGGTTGCATTTAGACCGTTATCGACAAGCAACATGTTAAGATCGGAGGCAATATCGATGAGCACCAATAAGCCTCAAGAGCATCAAATCACCAACATCATAGACCCAAACATGAAGCAGCAATTATTCAAAGGACGCAAGAATGAGAAAGTTGTTTTGTGGAAACTCTACGGGTCGTTTCACAGACACAACACTTTGTTATCGTTAGTGGCCGTGGTAGAAGACCAGGACTTCATGGAAAAGAACGAACACTTGACTTACAACGAAAAGGTGTTATACTACTTACAATTACCACACCACACCAAGATCCACGTTTCCGCGGGTCAACTAGGATTCAGAAAGGCTCAGAGATCCGAATACGAAGCCGGATACCAGGTGAGTGCCAGAATGTTCAAATTAATCGAAGAAAGAAACTTGCTCGGGCCAAACGACAAGATCGAAATGATTTTGAAGGACTTTGGAAAGGGTAGAGAAGCGTTCTTGGCCGCGTTGCAAGGTAAAGAAGGGTCAAAGGTCAAGCCTAACATCATTAGAATAAGTGACAACACCAAATTACAGTTCGGTGGTTCGCGTCCTAAGAAATTACGTCGTTTGTAGAAGTGTTTCATATGTCGGTCAATCCGATGCTCCTCTGTATATAATTATCATATAATAATGAAAATAGTTTATTGAACCATCGTGTAGTGAGCTACCATCATATCTCTTAAGCCCGCAACCACTTCTGTCTACGCCAACTTCTGCCATTAAGCCAAATATCTACAATACACATAATAGTTCACCATTTCACCATTTCACCATTCACATCTGTGTGTCATGGCCTTATCATTATCACCATCTAATGTCACATCCAATAGACTGCGTCTGCCGGTATGTACTTGATCACAAACTCTACACTACTATTGACCTACACCCAAACACCAAATGCTCATAGGGCTTTTACCCTACGAGTATTCTGTCAACACCTGATGGTTATTCCAGGAGTGAAAAATTTTTGTGAGGACAAAATTGAAATTTCATTTTTGTGACACTTTCTTCTTATAGTGTGAAAATTTAGACAAAAAATTCAATTCCTCAGTTGAAAAAATTGAAAAGTTGAAGCTTTTTACAAAGTATTAAGGACTAACTTAGGATTAATTAAAAATGTCTCCAATCTGTAAGTAACTATATGAACAGTATCATAAGAGTATTTGATTATAGTGATCAATGAGAGAATAGAAAGCCATGGATATAAGAGAATTTGTAAATGAATATTGGTGAAAAATAGTAATGATGATGAGACAACCATAGAGAGCAATAGAAAGTAGGAAAATACAAATTTGGCGCAATAAGCGATGGTAGAGAGAATACGATAAGCCAAGGTGTCGACAGCGGTCGAGAAATGGAATTTAGAGTTGAAAGTAGAAATTAGAGATGACTCGCAGGTAATTTAGTCTTGAAATAGGATCACTATAGGAAACTCGAATACGAAGATGGAAGTAAATACTAACATATAATAGCTCAATCTAAGCCTTCCGCTGCTAAGAAAGCTGCTTTAAAGGGTACTAATGCTAAAAAATCTTTGAAGGTTAGAACCGACACTTCTTTCCACAGACCAAAGACTTTAAAATTATCTAGAACCCCAAAATACTCTAGAAAGGCTGTCCCACACTACAACAGATTAGATGCTTACAAGATCATTGTTTCTCCAATCGCCTCCGAAACCGCTATGAAGAAGGTTGAAGACGGTAACATCTTAGTTTTCCAAGTTGACTTAAAGTCTAACAAGAACCAAATCAAGTCCGCTGTCAAGGAATTATACGATGTCGATGTCGAATACGTCAACACCTTAGTCAGACCAAACGGTACCAAGAAGGCTTACATCAGATTAACTGCTGACCACGATGCTTTAGATATTGCTAACAGAATTGGTTACATCTAAATTATTTAATCTATTTGAGTTGGGAAAAAATAATAATGAATAAGCTTTAATCATCATTGTCTTTTTTGTTTATATTTTATATTGTATTTTATAAATAACTCATGGTTTGAGTGAGTTCATCAATTTAAGTTTTATAAAGAAAAAAGTAATGGGGAAAACATTTTATATACATAATTCTACTACGTTTTAAGTGTTCCAAAGTAATGTAGGCTGGCAGATCCAATGCCAATATAGTGATTAATTAATTTCTACGTGTACGTTAGTTTTCGGTTCATACCAAAGCTAAGCAAGGCATCGATATTCATTGAACCCAGTATGAACCTTGCAGTTGCATAGAAATATACCATTATGTACCACTGCAAGCATAAAGATTAACCATGAATATTAAAGCGTATATTTTCACTAAACATGACCTTTACTGGCATCTCCGAAAATTCTCTTTCCTACTTCAGTTTTTTGCTCTAGTTATTGCAACAACACGGAACCAAATTTCGTAACTGGCCAAGAGCTTTTTTTCACTCTTGTCCCACACTTGTAAAGAAGCCTACAAATTGCTCCTACGTTTAATCTGGCACACGAACTTAACTAAAGTTAGAAAAATTATATAGCGGTAGTAGTGATAGAAGTGGTGCAATATTGAAAACACATGAAAGATAGCAAGATATCATACGTGATTAACACAAATACTTACGATATTGGAATTTTAAATGATAAGAAAGTCCAAAATTCTCGTCTCGCATACGAGGATAATGTGTACTACAAACTTAGAGTGGGATTTATATTCTAATTTCGCATCAATATAGTCATGTCTGCTATTTAACTTTTCTCAATTCCTTTACTTGGCTTCCTATAACAGCGACTAAATTGACTTATTATTTGGTTTTAACTTTTAAAATAACTTCATGCACGACGAAACCATACTAAACTAGATCAATTAACTCAATATTGGGTGGATAATTTGTAATAGTAGCAAATATATCAGGAAAGCTTAAATAACTACATGAGTTGCTGAGGAAAACCCCTCAAAAATTGGTGCGTCTTATCTAAAATACGCTTATCGATGTGAGAATCTTATCCACAGCTTGATTATGATTTGCCCGCTATTTTTCCCCATTCTAGTCAGTATAATAGAATGATGATTTCAGTAAGATAGCTATATAAATAGATCAAACCTTTATTAATTTGAAGTATATCAATAAGCAATTAGCCATTTCACGATGTTGACTACAGATTGGAAAACCTTAGCTCTGCAAGCACAATTGATTTTTGGCAAATCACAAAGTAGAACATTGGAATTATTTCCATTCGATAGTGATGAAACTTTAGAAGCATTTGAGAAGCTTCCAAGTGCAATTGGAAAGTCTGTAACTGATTTTGGTAGCCCTGCCAAATTTCCTGTTGATAAATACTACGAAACGTTATCGAAGAAAGACGTCCAAATTACTGAGGCTGATCCCGTCGAATTGATCCAGGATATCAAAAGTGGAAAATATACTTGTGTTGAGGTCCTCACAAGCTACTTCCATGCTGCTTTAATTGCATCTAAAGTGACTAATTGTGTCTATGAATTTCTTCCTGATGAAGCGTTAAAAAGCGCTAGATATTTAGATGAAAATAAAGACAAATTGGTAAGCCATTGTCCTATGTTTGGCTTACCAATTTCTCTCAAAGAAATGATCCCATTGACCGGTCATTCTGTAACCCATGGTTCACTCTGCTACCTTGACAGGGTTGTTGACTATAATGCCGATATTGTCAACATTTTAATAAAGAATGGGGCGGTTCCATTTGTTAGGTCTACAAACCCGCAATCTTTGATGATGCTTGAATGCGAATCTTTCACTCATGGTAGGACTGTTAACCCATTTAACAGTGATCTTACTTGCGGAGGCTCATCTGGAGGAGAGGGTGCAATAAATGGAATTCATGCATCGCCTATCGGCCTAGGCTCTGATATAGGTGGTTCAATTAGATGTCCTTCAGCATTCAATGGAATTTACGGTATGAGAACAACAGTTGGAAGAATACCAACAAGTGATTATTTCTCTTGCCAAATGGGTTCTGAATCCATCATGTCAGTGACTGGGCCATTGACTAGGTCCTTGGATACCTTAGAGTTACTCATGAAAACCGTGGTGCAGGAAAAACCATGGAAGATTGATCCCAGCTTGACTTCGATCGAATGGAGAAATCACGCAAGAAAAACCCCCTATCGCATTGGTATTCTTAAAACTGATGGTGTAGTTACACCTCATCCTCCTATATCAAGAGCTCTTGATATTATGTTTGAAAAATTGCAAAGTACGGATAATATAGAAGTTTTTGAATTTGAGCCATTCAATCATCAGAAAGCTTGGGAGATTATTTCAGCCTTGTACTTTGAAGATGGAGGTGATGATACTAGAAAAACATTGAAAAGCACTGGTGAGCCTATGTGCCCTCAAACAGAATGGATTTTGGGAAAAGACTCAGTGAAAAGATTAACGGTAGAGGAAATATGGAAGTGGAATCTAGAAAAACAAAAGTATAGAAAGGATTACTTGAAACATTGGTTACTGTTTAACAATACTGAAGGAAATACTCCAATGGATGCCTTAATTGCACCAGTCTTCCCTGGACCTGCTGCAAAGCATAGAACCGCTAAGTATTGGGGCTACACAGCCCAATGGAATTTGCTAGATTATCCAGTGTTAGTTTTCCCAGTTACTAAGGTCGACTTGACGAAGGATATCCCAATAAAAGATTACAAACCGAGAAACGAAATGGACGAATTTGTTTATAAGCAATATGATTCACCTGAAAGCTTTGAGAATTCACCCATCAGTTTGGGAATTGTTGGTTTGCGTAACTCGGAAGAGCAGTTGATTGATATAATGAAACTCATAAATCGTCAGTAAATATCAATGGGACCAGAAATTCTCGGTTTACAGGCATGGTAAAGGTAAAAAATAAACAGAAACGTAGGCAGCTTATTATTCTCGCCCTATATATATCAAATATATTTAGTATGTCTAATTTTTATGATTGTTTGAATATACCAATATTTGTGCAAAAACTCAATATTTTTCTACTGGCTGCGAATTTTGCTGATTCGAGTCAATATTAGCAAACTCACGGAATTCTAATATTTCGGACTTAACTAATGATTCCTTTCATCCCATAAGCGCTTCAGCATGACAACTTACAACTATAAAATTCAAAACTCGTAACTCTACATCTTGATTAGCTCACATGCTGTTGTGAGGTTGTTACAAGGTTTTTTACCAAAACGATTCCTCTGCCAAACTTTAACCAGGTTACCGACCTTAGTATTTCTAACTATACTATTGATCCTAATGCCCCCCTCTCTCTTTAACAATCTACAATTGTCTCTTTTTAATTACCTATTGTAGTATTATTACATTGTCCTATATTCAACACTGTACATTGTCGTCAATACCTATCCTCTGAAAATACTCGTGTATTATGCCCTTCAGTTATCCCTATACGACCAGTTCAGTGCTCTGTTCAGTGCTCTATTCAGTGCTTGTTTGACTAGGTGCTCCTGAAATACCTGAATCCTCCAAGATCGCTGGAGATCTGGTCTAAATGGTTCGCAGCCCGGTTTACTTGATTATTCCGGTCCCTCCCATCCGGCCCCCCTACGACCGACATCCCCCTGTATGCAGTTTCACAAAACCGACGTGACGTCATTTCTAGACTACACTCGCACTCTTTCTCACAACTACGTCATATTGACGTAGCTGTCTTGTATTAAGTAGCATTTTATTCCTCCTTTGGGCCCGTACGATGGTCTTTCAGAATCATAAGATACTCTACACGTTCCTATTGGGTCACTACTGTATTAACCCTGTACCCACAATAGGTCCAGAATTATTGTTGTCGGTATGCGTCCCTACTACTTACGTATATGTCCCAAAGTTTCAGTCAACCTCTAGACCACGAAGATTCATGCTATTCATCACCCAGCCATGAATCTATTTTTGATCCAAGATGGCCCAGAAAATTAAATCTAATTCTGTCATCGCCCGTGTATGGTTTTTCCTATCCTCACACATTAATTAGATCATATCATGTCCGTGGAAGCTCTCGTGGTAACCGTTAAACACAAAAAGAAATAAATCGAAAGATCCCAAAAGAAATAAAATTACAAAATCAACCGTGTATTACCCTTTTTGGTCATTTTAGTTCCGTTCTATTACGTAATGATTTTTTTTATTTCTGTTGGCCACAATACTCCCGGAACATAACTATAACCTAAAGAGCGTATTATATGGTAACATACCGGAATTAAGCGTATATAGCGCATCAATAAGCATCGTTACGTAATTGAATTTCTAAAATTTGCATTATGTAATCAGATGATGATAACAAAAAAAAAAATCTTTAGTGCAATACAAGCTGATAAACTAGACATTTCTTTTTGTTTAGGCAATTAATTGATTAATATAAATAGCATGCAATTCTCCCTCATAATGAGTAAATATTTTCTACTATCAAACAGTATTCAATACTTTCCTTAATACAAACATAATAATAATATATTACAATGACAATTCAAAAGCAACCAGCTGTCTTTTACGTTAATGCTGCTTTATTCGATTGTGACGGAACATTAGTTAACTCTACCGGAGCTATCTCAGAATTCTGGAGAGATTTCGGTAAGACCAGACCACACGTCAACCCAGATGAAATTATCAGAACCTCGCACGGATGTCGTACATTCGATGTGATTGCAAAATGGTCACCAGAAGATGCTATTGTTGAACAAGTCACCGAATGGGAAGGATCTATTCCAGACTCTTTCGGACAATTCGCCAAGCCAATCCCTGGTGCTGTTGAATTAGTCAAATCTTTTGACGAATTCTCCAAGAAGGAAACTGAAAACGGTCAACAAAGATGGGCTATTGTGACATCTGGTACTTTACCATTGGCCACCAAATGGTTAAAATTATTAACCATCGAAAAGCCAGACTGCTTCATCACCGCTGAAAAGGTTACCAAAGGTAAGCCTCACCCTCAAGGTTACCAATCTGCTAGAGACACCTTAGGTTACAAGGGTGCCCACAACAAGGTTGTTGTCTTCGAAGATGCTCCTGCTGGTATTACCGCCGGTAAGGGTGCTGGTGCATTCATTGTTGGTATCTGTTCTACTTACGACCCAGAAAAGGTTAGAAAGGCTGGTGCTGACATTGTTGTTGACGACTTGAGCTCTTTCAAGATCGAATCTTACAACGAGGAAACCGATGAATTCAAGGTTGTTGTCTCTGATTACCATTACGCCAATGACGAATTCTTGCAATCCGTCTAATCATTTTCAGGGTTAATATATTAGTTGGGTTATTTATTTTCAGTTTGCTTTCATTGTCATCATGGTCTAAACCATTTTCATATCATTATTTTATAGAGTTAATACTAGAGTTATACTAGAGTCATTTCTTAATGTACATTAGATTACATTTTATTACCAGCTGTAGACTAATAGATGCCATAGGGTCATTATACTGCTCTAGTTTTCACATGTTATAATCGGTGCTACTGCGCCAGAAATTCCATCACCGCAGCCTCCCCTTAATTAGCATACGTGCATTTTATAGAGTTAAACATAAATCCCACACTCTCTCTAAGAAACTGTTATAATAACTTTTGTAAATAGATACCTATCACACTGTCAGTTCTATAAATTTTTCTCTTTTCGCAGCCTAGCCTTGCTTCGCTTTTCTTCTACAACTCACCCAGACATATATAGAATCACTTCAACGAAGACAAGTAGTCCAAACCATGCTATATATACGTTATAAAGACACAAATGAAATTGTACGCTCTATCGTAAGTGCGTAGGGGCTCAATTGTACATTTTTTCATATAAGAGTATCTTTCAATTACAATTATATATTCTTTGAATATCTAAAAGGAAGTGTCATTAACATTCCTTTTGCTATAATCGTACGTCATTAAAAGCAATATTATATTATAATATCAGATAATGCAACTATGATATGCTCATTTGTAGTTATATAATTAAACTAACTTTGTATTCGTTAGATTTATTTCACAATTATATACTAATAACACTAATTTCTTCCATATTCTCCAATATACAAGTTTACATGACTATTTCCAGAAGCATTCAACAATTATAGTTGAATAAAAGTTGTCTTGCCTTGATAGATCACAGATCATTGAAAAAAAAACGGTTATGATTGATTACATAAGCAATGACCTTCAGAAAAAATTTATGGAACCATTGAAAGCGATGGGAAGAAGAATAACCAGAAGCAGAATCTTAATATTAAACCATGGCCCCATCATTATCAGATCTGTACCCTTTGGTATCTCTACCAAGGATAACGGACCTAGACTTATGTCACCAAGTTGTGATTCCAACCATAACTTCAACCAATACTACTCATATTGATATTGGTATATCAAAATCAATCATCTCCAGCTATATATTAAAACCAACACCAAAATTAGTATGGTCATTCCCATTATCGCCATCCACCATTGTAGAATGTATGGATGTTCAAGAAACAGATGGTAATTCAACTGACTTCGTCAAAACCTACGTGGTTGGTACTACCGAGCGTAAGAATTACAAGGCTTTAATAATTAAAAGACACAATGATACGGCAGATCATTTCGAAATTAAATTAGATTCAAAAGTTAAAGGGGTCAAGCTCTCAAAATGTGGTAAGTTTGTATATGCTATTTTGGTTAATGGCGGACTCAAATTATTAAAGATTAATGACGACAACCTTGAAGACGTATCATTAGATTTACAGCTCAAGTCTGGTAATGAATTAGTTTATTACAAGTTCATTTCGAACCACGATTTTAAATACGATAATGATTTATTATTAACTATCGAATCTAATGAAAGAAGTCTCGTCTATAAATTGACTTCGTTGAATTATGAAAAATCTTTTGAGATCAATCAGTTTTCTCATTTTGCAGAATGCCAGTCTATTTTCACTTATCAATCAGGAATTTTGTATGAATTTAATATTGATAAGTTGGAAATCAGCTCACGCTCAATCATAGACTTTAAAGTCTTGAAGTCAATAAAAGTTGACTCTATTATTGACGCCCCAACCAAATCTATCAATGATTATTCTATAATCTGTCCGAGTGATGAAAGATTATTATTATCCTGGAAAAGCAAGTTATATTTAATAAACTTCAAATTTCAGAGTTTGTTGGATACTTATACTAGATTGGACAAAATTTATATTAAGCAAGTAGTTGATGTTAAAGGAAGTTCGACAAATACTAGTTCTACTTTTGCCATTTATTTGCATTATAATGCTCGTAAGAAGAATACCAGCTTAAATATAATCAATGTCAATACCGGAATAAATTCTCTTAGTGAATGTTTGGGCAAAAGTATTGTTAAGCGAAAAAACGACAGCGAGTTCAAAGGTTTAACCAATGTCATTGATGATTCTTTCGACAAAGAATCCACGAAGGTATCCAAAGAATTAAAAGAGATATACGATGAATTAGTGGAGTTAAAAGAGAAAAAGAATATTAATAAGTGGGAATTAATCGTAGTTCCATACTTGAAAAATAAAAGCTGGTCCTCTATCAAAAAGACTTTAGCAAAAGGTACCCCAGCAGAAGAGTTTTCCGTTTTTGAAGTAGAAAATGATAGAGTTATTGATCCTCACTTTATAAGTAAAGTTTTATCCTTGATATTTGATGAACAATTAGATTTTATTCCTGAGTATACCTTGATTTATCTTTTGACTCATCCATTATTTACATACGAGCATACAAAAGGGTTATTGTCATTATTCACGCAACTTGACAAACCTAGATTATTGAGACAAGCAATAATAACATGTCCTAATTTGTCAATTGAAGAAATTTCTTTACAATTAAACAATGACAATTTAGAAATCTTCCAGGATGTCATAACTAGATTAACTAATGAGTTTTCAGTAAACCAAATAACTCATCAATTGAATGACATCTTACAATCAAAACAGAACAATCTTAATTTAGAGACTATCTTGAATAATTTGATTAAGCTTAATAATAACCAAAGTTGGTATTTAATTCAATCTATCATTGATGTTGGTGGTTTGTTTAACTGGTCTATGAATACTGTAAATAATTTAATCGAAATTATTGAGGACAAATTAGCATCAATAATGGCAAACAACTACAACTTGACTCTTACAAACCAAGCCATTTTAATTAATGAGCCAATAAGAAAATTAAATAAAAATAAGAAATCAGGAAAAAAGACAACAGAAAAGAGTACTAATATCATTGAACTGAACAATGAAATCCAACAGCAACAATTGAATTCGATCTTATCCATACAAAATAATGCTGGTAAAAAGCTAAAAGATGATGGCATTGAGATTTCTAAAAGAATTCCTAACTATTCAATTGAGAAATTGATATTATAGATTAGCATATCAAAATATACATTCTTTAAATCGTTAAAACTATATGTAGTAGTTAAGTTTAAATATAGGCCATGTAAATTTTTTAAGCTGGAGAGACTAAGGAAATTGGTGTGCCTTCGCGATGAGAAATTCAAGTCGAAAATTCTGGTGATAATCACCATTTATTTACATATAGGGAATTAATAAGATAGACATGAGTAACATAAGAGCCATAAATGCATACAGAAATGCTCTCAGAGCTACAAGAGTTGCTTTCAAAAACGATTTGCCTGTTTTAACAGCAGCTAGAACTCAAATAAAGCAAGGATTTATTGATAATAAAGACTTGGCTCAACAAGAACAACAGCAAGAAGCCATAGATAAAATGAACGAGGTAAGCCAGTTCTTGATCAAAAATATCGTTCAAGGTGAAAAGCAAGAAGGCGAGAAATACTTTTTGAAATTTCATGATCGTACTGAATTAGGAGATAATGAAACAATCAAACAATCGAAAGCAGAAATGGGTTCATTAGCAGGTGCTAAGGTCAAAAAATGCAGTGACATTAAAAAGTGATCCAGCTAGGATATAATGATACACTTAGCGTATAAACTGGTCGAATTTTGTATTGCTTAAATTTGAAAGGTGGTATAAGGTCAAAAAGCAAGAGGCTAATGAGATTAGTAACATTTTCATGTAAATATAGATACTAAGAATATTTAGTATGAATAGAGAAAAATAATAGTAAACATAAGTATACAACTAACATATATTTTGTTTCATATGTAGCATTTAGATTAGTAGTGAACAAATTTCTGTTCTATATTTAATCTAATCTTACGGATATAAACTAAAAATTTGGTACATATTTGTATTAGTTCTCGATTCTACTTGTTTAATGCTTCTATATGAAATTGTGCTCAAACGATCAGTGGTGTATAATATGGTCAATAGAGATGAGTAAGTGTGATTTATGAGATTGAAAATCATCACCAAATCTTAAGCACGATTTTTTTCTTTCAAATATCACGGTACAATGGCATCATTACCTCCGGCCAAACGAGATATAGCTATATCTAAATCGCTATCATACTTATTAAGACACGGTGCTGTGAAAGAGAAACTAAACATCGATGAAACTGGATATATAAATATAAATGAATTGTTAAATCATAATCGACTCAAGACCAATAAAGTAACACTCGATGATATTCGTAGGATTGTCGAGAATAATGACAAGAAAAGATTTTCTATCATCGAAAAAGAAGGAGAAGTAATGATATGCGCCAATCAAGGCCATTCCATCAAAACAGTTAATGATTCAAATCTAACTGAACTCACAAAAGAAACTATTCCACTAGAAATTTACCACGGAACTTACAAAAATAAACTTCCCGCCATATTTAATAGTGATGGCTTAAGCAGAATGAACAGGAACCATATCCACTTCGCTTCGAGCATAAGTGATATATCTGGTATTCGAGCTAGTAGTAACGTCCTTATATATTTGAATATTGAAAAATGTCTAGAGTCTGGCATTATATTCTACAAAAGCTCCAACAATGTCATTTTAACGCCAGGTAATGCCGATGGGCTCATTAGAGTGGAGCTTTTCAGCAAAGTAGTCGATGCCAAAAGCGGATCTTCCATCGATATAAACCATTATGCGAATATATAGATTAGCCCCACTTTATAGCATTATCTAATCCGTAAAGGAGAGATGTTACATAGAATATATGATCTGGGTAAACATGGACTACTCAACGTAGTACTCAATGTAGAACGTATATGTCGCTTGGTCTAAGGAAAGATACCCCAGTGGTATCCTGAGTCAATTGAGCTATTTTATGTACCAAAAGCATTAGGCGATCGACTCTGGTTAAGGATCCCGAGTTACTGCGGAAGAACCACTTATTCCAATACCATCTTGTAATTAGTCATTTAAGCGAGCAACTATTAATAAATTTTTCCGATTGTATAATTAAATATTACTGAAGACTTCTATATCCGTAGTTGAGTAGGTATTGCATCCATATCAGATACGTCGGAACAAAGCTGACGTATATTTTCGACGTATTTAGCGAAGTCAATTGTCCAGGTTGGGATACTATCGTATAAGTGTGTCTAACAAGACAGACAGAATCGAAGTATTTGAGCAGTTAATTATAATAATACATGCCAAAATCAACTGATCGGTCCCAGAATGAATATACGGGCTGCTGCGGAAGAACTATTGTTAAAGTGAGTAGTAGAAAAAAAACAGTAAAAAAAGGAACCTCAGCGTAAATGCAAAATGCGAAGGTCACCGCACAAAAATAGATTGCAACATTCTTGCAATACTTCTGTTTGCCATAATGGAAGGGAAAGACTAAGATTGGTCATACTATACTTGTGTGAGATTATACATTATGGTTTCAATTTATAAAATCAAGTATGCCAATAGATGTAAATACTGTAAAGTTTTCGGGTTCTTGAATTGATCCCCAAGCGAGCCCCATAATATTCGTAAATAGACGACCCTTTAGTTGCAAATAATTCAAAGACAACGTTTTTGTTTTCTAGTATGTATTTACAATGTACCTCTTACATTAGCCAGTTACTCCAGAGAAAATTTATACCAATAAAATGTGTTGTAATTGCCTAGTTCATGCGCAAGCAAGGGTTGCAGCTATACGTGATTCTCGCCCTTTCATGCATCCTCCTAAGGCGGGCTTAGGTTTTTTTCCACTGCAGCTTCCCGTGTAATCGGGATTCTATGATTTTTCTACCTAGTGTCCTTAGTATCCACTGTATTAGTGCCTTAGGAGATAGGTATATTCTACGTATATTGTAGATCCATTACGGCTGGGGATGTAAGAGGAGGGTAAAACTTCTTCAAAACTCGAATATATAATAAGCTTTACGGAATCAAATTTTAATTTTTTCAGCCGGATTTTTAGGTCTAGACTATCAGCAATCTAGAATCTTGAAGTATTTATTATCTTTAAAGACCAGACAAATTCAAGAAAAAATTAAAATACATTATAACTCCTCTGTTAGTAAAGATATTAGTGAGGACATAGTGTTGTAGGATAATTAACTGATTCAAACTAAGTAAATACTTGCTTTAGAAGGATATATTGTATTCACTTTTGGTGGGAAAACACAAGTGGTAGAAGTTAATGCAGAATTGTTATCCAGGCAATCCTGAGAACCCTTTTGATGGAAATACAAAAACAGGAAACAAGATAGGTATGGAAAATAGTCAGAATGCCAATAAAATATGCCAATGGTATTGTTGTTCGTGTGGTCAAAGTTATGGTTCGATAATATACAAGGAAAATATAGAAACGGAGATTACTGAAGAAAAGGAGGATGACATCTTGATCAAGAAGTTAAAATACTACAGCCAAATATTGTACAGTGGTGGCAATCCTTCATATTCCAAGTACGAGTATTTGAATGGTTCCAAAAACTTGAGGACTCCAGAAGAAAGAGCAAATGTAAATTATTTTGAGCCAATAAGGCGTCGCTCAAGTAGTATGACTGATATTAGTGACTTCAAGGACCGTATGGGTGATTCAGAACCAGTGCACCACACGATATCTACCTTTGCATCATCTTGCACTTCACCAAGTGTTTCGCCCGTTCCTGGGTTGTTCGAATATAATAATAAGGTGGCTGTTTGCATTCCAACAAGGTTTAATTGCCATCGATGTAACCATATGATGTGTCCGTATTGTCTAAAGATACGTTTAAAGGACCTAGACAACTAATTTATTAATTCTGGTTTGGGGTATTTTTCATCTTTAATTTTTGTTATTTATACTTGTAGAAATAGGAACGGTGTTAACGGTTAAGGTGGTACATAATTTTATAAATTTAATTCATAACTAATAAACTATTTTATTGCATACTTCTTGATAGACATAACAATTACCTTTGTTAGTAGTAGAATTTCGGTTTAGACTTAGTAAGAGGAGATATCAAAAATGATAAAAAACTACGACCTCGGTGAGGGTCGAACTCACGATCTTGAGATTAACAGTCTCACGCCTTAGCCAACTTGGCCACGAAGTCATAATTTGTGATAATACTTATTAAAAATATACTTGACTATTTAATGGAAGGTCTCTTATAAAGCTATATTTTAAAAATTCTAGATGTTTAGTCAAATAGAAACCATTGAAAATTGTATATTGGTTTAATCTTCTATCTAGAATTAGTAAGTAATGAGTCGAACAGTTTTAAAAAAAAGTCCGTGAATTATGGAACGCTTTTAAGATCGCAAAGATCAAAATAAAATAACATTGATTTTACTATTTTAAGTCAAATTAGAATGTTAAGAAGGCCAGCAACTACAATCAAGCTTACCCCAGAGGATGTTCTTGAGTATGATGATGGTTTATTGGACCAACAGAATTCTCAACATCAATTTCAACAACTGCATGATCAGAATCATAATGATTTTATATTACAAGAGCAAATGAATACCAATATCCATAATAATTCAAGCAATGACATAGCGACTAAAGAGCAATCCAAGGATGATAGGATTGGAGTGACTAGAAGTAATTAATAGAGGGTTGTATGAGGTTTACTAAATTTACTGAAGAACCATGACCATGGTGAACTCATATTAGTTATGAAAGTCTAATTCAAAAATACTGGCTTATTAATTTGATTCAACTGATTCATCGATATTATCCTCGATTAGTCGAAGCATTAAAGCTTATGCTACTTGTATATCTCTAAATGCTGGTTTGCTATACTATATAGCGTTATTTGTGCAGAGGCAAAAGCAGAGAGAAGCTAGAAGCTATATTACGTACAAAACAAAAAATCTGATGACGAAATCTATTACTTAAATATATTAATATACGTTCTTTACTTTTTGCCTAAAGATTTTCTTTTAAGCCATTTATTTCTTGTATTGACAACCTTGTTTTCGAACTTTGGAACAACTTTTTTGTCTAAATTAAACTGCTGAACCTTAACATGCACTGGACCTTTCTTTATAGAAAGTTTCTTACTTTTCTTAAGATCTTTTAACTTTGATTGTTTTATTTGTCGACGTATCTCCATCTCATCTAACTTCTCAAAATCTTGTAATTTTAAATGCTTTGATGGTATTATTGGTTCTGAATCTTCAGCTTCGTTATCAGATATTGATTCGAATATATCCTCCGGTAAGAATTCTGGTAATTCATCTTCTTGTTTCTTGTTCTTCTTAAGTTGTTGTTGCTGTTGATTGTACAAAGTTTGTTGTCTTCTCCTTTCCTTTTCAAGTTTTTTCAATTCTTGCTGTTTTTTTAAGTCTTCTTTTTGCTTTGCTATTATTTCATTTTTTATTCCTGTTGTGGATTCTTCTTCTGGTGCTTCATCGGAATCTGAACCTGAATCTGATTCATCTGAGTCTGCGGATTGATTTGGCTCTTCTTCTTCTGCTGTATGATACTCAATATCATTTACCTCTGCATCATTATCCAGAAACTTTATCTTTTTAGGAGTGGCTCCATCTCCTGCCTTAGCGTTCAATCTACTTCTAGTGACCACCATGCTTATTGTATATTGCTTCCTAAATATTGGCTCATCTCTAACTTTTTTTTTGGTAGTTGATTTTTTTATTTCGCGCACGCATCGTTTATTTTGCAATCATCGAGTGGTTTTGCTGCTTATAACTCTGGAACTAAAGTAGTCAAACCGTATTTCTTCCACTTACTCTTGAGTGGATCGTTTCTAATTCTTTCAACATATCCTCTCTTTATCAATATCTTTAAAGTATCTTGATTGAATTCCATGCCATCAATTATCAACTCTTGTAACTTGAAAACTTGACTGTCATCAGATAATTTCAAATTAAATGAAAACAAATTCATCAACCCAATTCCATCGATCTGCTTGCAAAAACTAATGTCCAATACCTTCAAGTTAATATTTTCCAAGCCAATATTTTCAACTAAGTCATTACGGAAAAATTTCATTGAGGAATTGTCTAATTCTATCTCGTTGATGTATAGCTTTTGCAAATTCGGGACAACACTTATGATATCATATAACGATATTTTTAAGTTATGATGGATAGATATTTTATCATTTTTGAAATATAGGTAATTCGAATTTCCGAGAAACAATGTATGCAATTCATTATTAAAATTTGCAATTTTCAATAACTTAAATAAACCCTTTATTGATAAGGATGATGCATATACATCGAGATATGTAAGTGAATGCAAAGATGGGATATATAAATCATTCAATTCATTTAAATGAATCGCAGCACTTACTGATTTCTCCCTAATTGTTAATTTACGGAGTGTGAAAGTAGCATTGCAAACAATTAAGTCTTGAAGAAAGTTCTTGATTGATATCTTTTCGTTATTCTCTAAATAGAGGCTTGTAAGGTTGGCTGATCTTGATAAGAAGTCTTGGAATTGTGTTTGTCTATTGGTAAAATCATATGATACAATGCAAAGGCTAGTCAAATTCGGGAAGTGCTTTAATATGAATGGAGGATAAGGATTATAAGTATCATTGCCAACTCTTGTTTGATTATTATCTCTCATAAGTTTAGGATGGTTCACTATTGAAAGATGTTCAAGAGAATCATATGGCCTGTCATCAAGTCGTATTAAGTCATGAAATTTACTGTTATTGGGAATTAAAGATGCACTTGAACCACTTGAATCGTTATCAATAACAATAACTTCTAAACTTTTTAAGCGGTTCATCATTTTGAATATTAAGTTTTCACACTTGAGACTTGATTTGATACCCAACCTTAAAAATTGCAAACTGCTAATATTCGAAACATTCCAATTCGTCTTGTATAGTTTATTAATAAAAAATTCAAAACTCAAGTATTTATTAATGACATCCAATCCTTGCAATTTTAGTTGCTTTTCGGATATTAGTAGTTCAATCATCTTGAATAATTGCATGTTGTTTGCTGTAGATCTGAGTTTTAACATTTTAATTTGTTTTGAATATGACCTATCGATAATCTTTTTTATTAGCTTTACTCCATTAACGAATTCAGTGGTGGTGATTTTTGGTTTGAACGAGACCTTACTAGTATATAATGATGGTATGTTCACTAATATGCTATACCATTTTAATGATACTAAATGGCATCGAAGAACTTCTTTGAGAGTAAAGTCTCGAAATATCAACTCTATTATTTCTAATGGTAAATAAATAAACGGATCTAGAGTCTTTTTCGGCCTCTTTGACAACGATGTGCCTGACAATGATTTTGCTCTCTTAAATGGTAGCATTTTTTCCAAACTTTTCTCTAGACTTTTATTTTCAGAGGTGATACTATTTTGTTCCTTCTGCTGCTTTAGTCTTCTATTCAATGATTTATATTGACTTTTCAAATTGTTGAATAATTTCTCAGGAACTACTATATTGTATTTCTCAATAGCATTGCAAATAATATAATTACCTCTTTGCAAAACCTTATAAGCTTCAACTTCCTTTTCCATAATCAACAATACCTTTGCTACTCGTAAATAGCCTTTGCAGCTTATTGGTTCACACTTTATTAACTTTTCTCCATCTTTTAAAGATTTATCTAGTTGGCCCAATTTTTCATTTGTTGCAGCTCTCTGATCCAATAGGGACCCCAATTTCGGATGAACTATAGGTCCAACAGGCGGAGTCTCGTTCAAGTTATAAATATTCCTCCTGATTAGTTTGAGTTCATCGATCGAGTAGCTCTGACAGTTGAGAATTAATTCATTGTATAAATTTAATGCTTTCTCATAAGCTGAAGATTTGAAATATAATATGGCTAAATTCAATTTATCATTTATCGTCTCTTGATCCAACGGCATCTATTATCTTGTATTCCATCTAGTACGAAGATTTTATAGCTGATTAGAAATGATTTTTGAAAACTACGCGTAAATAAAATTCACCTTATCTAGCAGACTTATTCTTGTTTCACAGCACATTAAAGCAAGTATGAACGATGGTTTTAATAGAGCAATAGAAACCGTAATACTAGCGGTAATAATGGGGCTAACTTCATATTCTGTGGGCTTGATACCTTTAAGGCTTCCATTATCACAAAAACAAATGGATTTAACTTCATTTTTCAGTATGGGGATAATACTTGGTACTGCACTAGTTATTGCTATTCCTGAAGGAATTGAAACATTGTACCAATCGGCAGATCAAAAGAGTAATGATATGTTTCCTCAATACATAGGTTTAGGTCTAATAAGTGGTTTTCTTATTATGTATATTATTGACCATCTAAATGCTATTTTACATTCTTTCAACATTGAATTGAAGTCCATTAACGAATTTCATTACAATGGATCTTATAGAGACCTATTTACATCCATATTTACATCATCTTTAACATTGGGACTTATTTTTCACGCAATGATTGATGGAATATCCTTAGGTTCATCCTTTAGTAAATCCCATGACGAGAGCTCAATTGGATTGATACTTTTTATAATGATTATTATTCACAAATTACCCACTTGCTTTAGTCTTTCGTCGCTATTAATGAAGGAAGAAATGAATAAATCGGTTCTAAAATTTCATTTATTAATATTTGCATCAATAACTCCATTAAGCTCAATATTGACTTTTATCTTTATGTCCTTGTTTCATTTGCAAAATGATTTTGTCGTTGGAAATTTACTTGTGTTCAGCGGTGGTACATTTCTTTATGTTGTAACGCATGTAATGCTAGAAGTATCCTCCACAAATAATATGATCCCTCAATCTGGAGGAAGTGATGATACATTATATTACGGTAATAAACCAACGATTGAGGGGATTCATATATTGGCATCATTAGTAGGTACAGCTGTGCCAGTGTTAATAAGTTTATTTGGAGAACACTAAATATACATATCTATTTATCAGTGTTTAATTGCACTCATAAAAATCATCATTCTCGTCATTCTCAGTTCCCTCAGATTGTTTCTCTTCAGTACTATTATCTTCAGAGAGCTCGATTATCTTAACTTTGTCATCGGAGTCTTTCTTTTCTGAACTTTCATTGTTGTCATCATCATTATTTCTGTCATCGTCTACTTCATTATTCTTTTCATCATCTTCGTCACATTCTAGGTTGTCTTCAATCTCATCTTTTTTCTCGGCACCTATTTCTTCGTCAGGTTCATGAATTTCATTTTTAATACGATCATTTCCTTTGTCTTTTAATTTTGATCCTTTAAAAAGACCATTTGCAGAAACAGGCTGTTCGTTTCCGATCTCGTCACTTTCCTCTTCGTTATCTGTAGCGTTAAACACTTGAGAGTATTTATTATCATTAGGATAACTTTTAGAAAAAGATCTCCTCAAATCTGGGGAGTGTAAGTTCATCAATCTACTCTTGATTAACTCACTACTATATGCATCCTTTAAATTATAATTAGAATTGTTATTAGATCTTGATAAATAATTATCTTTGAGTCTATTCAATCCAATATATGAGTTTCTCAAGGAATTGTTATTCGACAATTTGGGTAGGTTTGGCTTTTCTTTTTCAATGTTTTCATTAAAGGCAGCTACTAAAATATTCTCAGGAAAATCTTTAGCTCCTTCATAATCAAAGTGTGCATGTTTAGAAGATACATCCAAATATGGATTCCCTTTATAAAATGGGATTCTTTCAGTTTGATACTTCAATTTTTGGTTGTTAGTATCAGTTTTTCTTCCTACAATATTGAAATTTCCGGAACTTTTAGCCTTCCGTACTTTTTGTCTTTCATTAAGGCCTTTTTCTTGTTTTCCTGCTTTAGATTCAACATCTTCACTGTAACCACTTGGTGTTTTAAAGTTATCTGGAAAGCTATGGTGCTTTTCTAATCTCTTGTTCAGAGGTGCAAACCTTCCGTATCTATCATCATCATTAATTAAAGTGGTTTCTGCTGAAATGTCACTATTCTGATGAGAATATTGAGAAGACATAGAAGCCAAAGACGTCGTTGATCTACCCTTCAAAATTTTGTCGCTGTGTTTATGTGTTGAAGGTATGGCAACACTTATTGAATTCCTTTTAAAAGCTGGAGCTTTATTTGTGCTACCCGATATGCCAATAGAACATGAAGCCGAATTATGCCTTTTCATATTTGGGGGTACATGACTGAAGCTATTAATTCTTGATTTTTCTGGAGTAACTGGAGAAGTTATTGAATCATTATAATTCATCACTGGGAGATTTACCAAGGTTATATTTTGGTTAGCATTGTTGTTAGTTGAATCCGAATTTCTATAAGTTAATTTATTATTCGAAGACGTGATCAACCTCCCTCGTAATAAACTTATAGCTTTATCTAAAGCAAATTCCACCCCACAATGGTTGTATATCACAGTAACTTTGGGCCATGAAGCTCTAGCACCTCTTATTATAAAATCGAGTAAAAATTCTGGAGTAGGGTTTTTAAATACCTTTAAAAAGTCTTCAGTCTTGAAATCAGGTAAAATGGTTATATCTCCGGAATAATGCTGCGAAATAAGTGTTATTAGCTTATTGGATAATGTCTTATAGACATCCATTTCATTTAAAATCTGAAGATAGTGTATGATTTCACTCGTCATAAAATCATAGCAATTATTTAAAAAGTTTTTAAATTTATAATTCAATTCATTTTCCACCTCACCCCCAATAGAACTAATAGAAACTTTAAGAATCGGAACAACATGAGGATTAACTTGACATGCAATGATATGGTCAGCATTAAACATCTCCAGAAGTCTTGTGATAGGTAAATCATTGTCAACTGAACCATCAACAAATTTCATGGATGCGTCATTATTCCATTCTTGTACACCATTAGAGTTAGGAACCTTCTCATAAATTAATGTAGATGGAAAAATACCTGGTAACGAGCATGACGCACATACAGCTGACCAAATAAGACAGTTCGGTGCAGTCAAGTAGTTTAGTAATCTAGTTTGTTCATGAATTGAAGTGGGAGATACAGTAATATTTAGAATTCTCCCTGTTCTATTATATGCTTCTCTAAACGTTAAATCTCCCACAAGGCTAATCATTGTATTTTGCAACGCATCAATATCAAATAATGTTCCATACTTCAACAAATGACCAAGATTTTTTAATGCTCTCTTATAACTTTCTCCTTTCCCTTCTTCTACATCTCCACTTTCAAATATGTCAAACTTTTTAACCATAATCTCATTTAAAATGGATACTGTCTCTTCGTTTGAATGAGAACATATGATACTTGCTATAATCGAACCAGCAGAAGATCCACTTATTATTCTTGGTAGCAAACTAGATTCTAGCAATGTTATCACTACCCCAATATGAAATATCCCAAATGTGCTACCTCCCGAAAGAACAAGTGCTGTTCTTCCTATATTTTTTCTAGTTTGAATGAGCATACCTAACAAATATCGATCATCTAGGCTCACATCTCTATTATTTATTAAATAGTCAAGAGACATTTCACATTCTTTTATATAGTCTTCAATCAAGGCTTTAGTACCAACGTGTGAGTGTCTATACAAATTAATGTCTCCCATATTACCTAGATTCCTAGTCCATTTGGTTCTAATTAAGTATAACAATAACTTATAATCTTTGGACAACCTCGCATTTCTCATCTCTATGAGATTGTTATGCACTAGCTCATAGTCATACAAATTCGATTCTGGATTCACTTTCCACTGATCATTATTTAATAATTCATCTAGTTTTAAGGATATATCGAACCATTCTTTATAGCTAATGGCCGACTTCTGTTCCGATAATAGCTTTTTAATAAGTATTTGTTTTTCATCTAATGCTGGCATTAGCCTATTTATTACTGGAATTGACCTTATTGAAGGAATAAAAGAATATGTGGGGCTGCTCGGTTCATCTTTTAGCAAATGTGAGTACTGATTGTACAAGGATTCAATAATATCAAAGTCAAAAGGACCCGTGTTGGTATTTATTTCCATCCCTGCTACTGTCAACATTAACTCGCTCATGTTGTCTATTCTTCTATTTCATACTTATGTGCCCATATACTTCACATGAAACAGGTCCTCTTCATTATTCTGTTTCGCATGTGACGATAAAGAGATATAATGTCGCGAGAAATTTCGATAATCATACGACACGAGAGACATTTTTATATGCAGTAGAACATCGATTGAAGCAGAATTCAAAAAATTATAAAGCAAAAAGGCCGATTCTAGCGTCTATAATATCCATGAAATTATGGTATAATTGACTTTATCCGTTATTATTGATTAAGAAGTTTCCATAGTGTTATCCTTTAAAGTTTTTGCTAGGAGACTACACTCTTCCCAAAAGAAAATCCGAGTACGAAACACCAGACCAGCCCTAAAGCCTTCTGATCAGCATCAAGTGAAGCAGTTGCATCGCAATCCAAATAAAACCAAGAAACACGTCGACTTCTATTCTGGAGCTCACTCTATCGATCCAAGATTTTTCAAATCAATTAAATCGTATTTTGATTTCTACGAAAAATATATTGATTTTGCCAAATATACTACTGCAATGTTCACGGTCACAACTATATCACACAAGACTAGTGATTCTCGCCATCCGTTGGTTATGTTGACCAATCGCGAAGGTTATAGGTATCTTTTTGGAAAGATACCAGAAGGATCCCAGAGAATATTAAACGAAAACAGATTTAGATTAGGTAAATTGAAAAGCATCTTCCTCAGTGGAACTATATCTTCGTGGTCGGAGATTGGTGGACTTCCGGGTTTGTTCTTAACTATTAGTGATTCTACAAAGAAAAGTATTGATATTTTTACAAATTCGGGTAAGATAACATCTTTCATCGTTGCTACTTGGAGGTATTTTGTTTTCAGAAAAGGTGTTGAATTAAAAATCAATGATAGTAACGAACATGATATAATTGCTGATAGTAATTTAATTATCAAGCCAGTTAAAATTGAAAGCAATAGAACCACTAGCATAAATGAAGACGTATCTAACACATTACATCAACAACTCAAAAAGCTCATTTCGTTGATGTTTCCCATGGATACAAGTAAGGTGAATGATCCTGATCCAACTTCTTATAAATCCGACCCTAGTGAGACTGAAATCCAAACTCATGTCAGACTCCCAAACCCGTTTAATCTTCTTCCAACTTATCAACAACCCTCTTTAAATTATCTTATTAGATTCCTCCCAATAAGAGGGAAGTTTGATCCAGTAAAAGCCAAAAGTTTAGGAATTAAACCAGGTATCGATTTCCGTAAGTTAACTCAAGGACATGAGATAATAAATGACAAGGGTGAGACTGTTCATCCACATCAGGTTATCGAAGAATCTAAACTGTTTCTGAAATTATTGATTCTTGATATTCCAAATGCATCTTATTTATCGAACACTCTCAGTTGTGAAGAATGGTTTCAAAAGAATGAAAATATCGGCCAAGAAGATATTGGTCTTGTTTATCATTTCTTAGGGGATGATATTGACTTTAATCTGTCTGAATATTTGAATTTTATTAAAAGCTTCCCAGATAATTGTAAGCATGTTATAAGTCACTCAAAATTATCCGATGATACATTGGTTTTTAAGACTTCAGCCATTAATTTATTAAAATTGAAATGTTTACAAAAAGATAATTTCAATTTGCCATATATTGAATCCTATAAGCCTTTAGAGGGTGATAAGGCCATTCATAAGCTTCAACAATTACAACAATTCCATATCGAAACTTCATCTATTAAAGCTGATGCTTCTTTAATTTCTAATGACACTTGGTCGTCGTTGTATGATTCAAACATTCTACCATTGGATATAAAACATGTTAACAAGATGGACATTTTAGAAAGTAAACCTATATCATTAGACCAAGTACCAGGATCAATGAAAGATCAAGTTCAAGTAGTGACCCTAGGCACTGGTTCCGCATTACCGTCTATTCATCGCAATGTTATCTCAACATTAGTGAGAATACCATACATCGATAATAATACCGTCAAGTTTAGAACAATCATGTTAGATGGAGGAGAAAATACTCTAGGAACTATGATAAGAAATTTTGGTCACAACAATCAGGAGCAATTGATCAAAATTTTCGAAGAGTTGTGTTTAATTCATCTAAGTCATCTACATGCTGACCACCATTTAGGAATCATATCAATAATTAATAAATGGTTTGAAGTTAATACTGATTCCGAAAAAAAGCTTTATTTGATTATTCCATGGCAATATAATAACTTCATAAAAGAATGGTATTCTTTAAAGGAACAAAGTTATAATAAAATTGATTTGAATAGAATTGTCTATTTGAGTTGTGAAGATTTCGTAAAAGATAGACAACCTCAATTTCAGCAAGTTTCTATCGATGAATTTGAAAGAAAGTTTGACAATAATGAGTTCAACCAGGTCATACCTAGAGAGCAATTGGCGCCTAAGAACCACGCCTTGATCAATGATTTGTTCAAGAGCTTAGGAATAAATTATATTCAAACTGTGAGAGCAATTCATTGCTATTGGTCATATTCTATAAGTATTGATTTTGCATTGCCCTCTGAGGAATCCTTTAAAGTTTCCTACTCGGGGGATACAAGACCAAACCCAAAGTTTGTTGACATTGGTTATGGGAGTGATTTATTGATACACGAATCTTCTTTAGATCATGAATTGATTGAAGAAGCTATTTCCAAAAAACATTCAACTATGATAGAAGCAATCACAGTATCAAAATTAATGAATTGTGCTAAAGTAATATTAACTCATTTCAGTACAAGATACTCAAATAAAGCAAATTTGCTTATTGAGAATAATGAGCTAATTAAACTTTCTAGTAATTTGAAAGACTATTTACTTAGGTACGGATCTACGCCAAATATTTTTGTTGCTGAGAAGTCAAATAGAAGACCTACAAAAGAATTTGAAGACCTACAGATATGCTTTGCGTTCGACATGATGAATATAAGGTTCAATAACTTGCATTTGCAAAAAGACAAATACAGAGAAATCTTAGAAATATTCCAAACTGACGATGATTTGAATGAAGAATTGAATGATAAAAGAGAAAAGGAATTGAGAAAGCAACGCGAAAAGCGTGAAGCTAAGCGAATGCAAAGATTATCTATTAAAAACGGCAAAAAAAAAAGAAGAGTTAGCAGCGATGAAGAAATCGTTTGAAAAATCGTTCATGTAAATAGTTCTGTATAGTTTGAATTAACGCGCTTAACAGTTTTTGCCAAACCAAAAATGACATATTCTTAGTAGATGAATGCAAATATAAAGTATCCATTAGTATTGCATGAAAGCTGGTTACTAGAGTCAATCACAGGGCAAATCAACAAAAATGTTAATTATACAAACCCGTTAATAAAAAAAAACTTTGTAAGTCCCTCATCCATTAAAAAGGCGCCGATATTAAGAATCATAAGGTTTTTGAAAACCACGAAATCGTCCGATCTAACGGCGATACTAAGCGATTCAACGCATACGGTGGTAGCCATATTTCCATTCCATCCAACAATAATCGATTTTGAAATTCGTTATAAACATCGAATCACGTACCATACGCAGAACAGTCTAATATTCATCAAGCAGGCAAATTTGCTGTTTGTAAATAATGTTGAATTGATGACTGATTGGGGAATAACAATTGAAGATGGGATATCTGTTGCCGTTTTAGAGATTCTTGATTTAGAAATATTTCAAAGGGACCAAATTATTTTAGGTGTTAATATTCAGAATAGTTTGCAACTTATATATTACGATAAAGCATATCTAAACTTGTGTGGTAAAAATAGACAGAGGACTCCAAATGAAGAGGATGGGGTTAAACAAATAATACTGCAATGCTACGACGATGTGATATCCATATAATAAGCTTGCACTAAGGGACGAATGGTCATCTTTAGTCACATTATTAGTCACTCACCCAAGTATATTCCTCCTTTGTCATCTGACAGGATTATTATAAACAATTGTATTACTGACAATCTCTAAACTACGACTAGTTCTAGATGTAGTGGTGTGTGGCTCGTTTTCTTGGTTCACATCAGACAAAAGCAAACATTACTAGTAAGCTCACTAGTCTTTATTGCGACTAATTATATACTCAATATATAGGTGAAAAGTTGCAAAATAATACCAGAATGCCCATTAGTAGCGACCATTTACTTCAATAATAGTAAAATGGCTGTAATGAAATTATTATCGAGACTATAAAATAGTTGCAAAGTGAGAATCATTTTGTGGTTGCAATAATTCTATCTATATCTATTGTTTACAATAAA
>NW_015385508.1:0-48469 GCF_001447935.2 Debaryomyces fabryi
GCATCTAGATTAAGAATGCAACCTGATATATTATATATACTTCTAAAACGTTTAGTCTACTTAGATTAAGTCTAAAATTATTGCTATACAATTTATTTCTCTAGTACATTCGTTGTTATTATTATCAAATCAAATGTGATTTCTGTTCTAACAATGACTATTTTTTCCAAGTGATATAAATAAATAAATTAATAAATAAGATGGACCAAATTAGTACAAAAATTCATCATCCTTATGTATTGAATCATGAACCTGTAAGTGATCCAAATATTCCTTCCATAATGGGTTACTTTCACGTAAACAGTGCACATCTCCTATGATTATCAAACCGTATTTTGCTCTAGTCAACGCAACATTTAATCTCCTTTCATCTCCCAAGAATCCTATATTGTTTTCTTTGTTGGATCTTACGCATGACATAATAAGGAAATCTTTTTCACGTCCTTGGAATGCGTCGATGGATGCAATCATTATATCAGAAACGGTATGAATTGTAACAGGTTTTGATTCATTATAAATATCATCACGATCGACTTCAACGTGAATATCATCTTTTTCAGGATTAATTAAATCATTTTTAACAAGAATTGACGAAATCAAGTCACGTTGACCTCTATAAGGAGTAATAATACCTATTTCAGATTTGGGTATACCTTTATCATAGATTAACTTTAGTACTGATTTTGTGATGTACGAAATTTCACTTTTGTTGGAATATGTATAGCCTCTGTCTTCACGGAAATTGATCTTAACCCTTTCTTCCGGTGCAGCTCCACAAGTGTCCCAGAAGTAGACGGGGTTGGAGGGAATTCCTTCCAAAATTCTATCCTCAGCAGTTATACCATCCTTCAATAGACTTCCATAGAACCTGTTTCTTGGGAACTCACTGATCATTGGATGCATTCTATATTGTGTATCAAGCATATGAGGCGTACGATAAGTGCCATTCAAAAGAACTCTTTCGAAGAGAGACAAAGACAAATTTGGAACTTGGGAGAAACTACTCAATTGCTTTTGGTCACCTACAAACACAAACTTGTCAACACCAGGAACAGACAATGGGATTAACGTTGTTGGTTCCGAAGATTGAGTAGCCTCATCCATAATAACAACAGGTAACTTTTTAACCGATTTTAATTGATTCCCACCTGCGACAACTGTTGTTGTGAATATCACCTTTGCTTGTGCTATAAAAATATCACTAAGTTCAATTTGCTTAGTCAATAGTTTTTTATATTGGTTTTGACTGACTTTAGGGCCATTGAATCTTCTCATGTCATCAATAGTCTGTTTCATCGCCAAAGGAAGAGCATCGTAAACTTTGTGATGTAAACAGATGGAGGCCAAAGGATGTTCCCTGTTATATTCTCTTTCTTTTTCATTTGAAACAATCCTTAAAATAGATCTTCCATGTTTTGCAAGCAATTTTTCTGCAATATTATCAATTGCAATATTAGAGGCTGCAACAACTAATATTGGATACGTATTCAAATTGTCCAATAATTGCAATATAATTTCGTAAATAGTGGAAGTTTTACCACTCCCTGGAGGCCCTTGTAACACAGTGATAGAATTATTCAATACAGACTGAATAGCGACTTTTTGAGATTCATTAAACGTATCTTTGGTAAACTTTAGATAATTCTTGAATACAATTTGCTTTATTGGTTCCTTACCGAGAATCATGTTAATAAATTTTGGGTTCTCAATTCTTGACATAGCAATGAATACTCTGCTAACTGGAATTGAAACAGGTAAGATTTTTAACCATTTGACATTCACAGCATGTGGCAAAGGCTGAGTGTTCCATTTATATAATTCAATAACTATTTCCAAAACTTTAAGACCACCACGGCGGCCCTTAGTGGCGCTTTTGGTATCTGAAGTAACAATTTGACCATACCAGGGAATTTCATCGCCCAATATTAAAAACACTGATTGATTTAAGGAAAATGGTGATTTCTTGAGAGACTGCATTTTCTTTGAGATAAATCTATTCATTATTTCATCAGTTAATAGAATATTCAATTTAAATTGCTTGTGCTTTTTATCTTGATCTGCATACCATTCAATGGTCATTTCATTTGACTCTAGGTATGAATTGTTATTTGAGTGCATACTCATCTTTTCTTCTAAAAACAAATTGTATGACATCTCTTGGAAATAGGAGAGCATAGAATCATAAGATAACTTTGGCTCTATGGATGGCTCATATTTCTTGATATTGGAGGGAATAATTAGCAGTTCTTCCTTGGGTTTGTTATTCTTATCTAATTTCTTCTTATTATTTGATGGCTCGGGTTTTTTCTCATTTAGCTTAATGCTTTTGCTATCAGACTTAGAAATTGATTTGTGAAAATTAGCCTTTTCATTTGACTTCTGTTTACTACTTTTATTATCTTTGGATACGCCAGTATCATCAGTTTTACTAGTATTCTTTAGTTTTTGAGTCTTTTTAACTGGCTTTTTCAGCAAACTCAGATCTGGATTGGTTTCTTCAGACAGAAAAGTTTCTGTTTTTTTCTTATCTTTAGCCTTTTTATCAGAATTCTTACTTTCGGGAGTCCTTCTATTTATATCTTTTTCAGTTTTTTTACTATTAACTTGTTTAGTACCTTCAATTTCCTTAGAAATATTGTTTAACCTTGGTGTATTACTATCGTTGTTCTTCCTTGTATTATTACGTGAAGCTGCTGTGATATTTTGTGAGGAATTCTGGGTCTTTTTATTACTGGAATGTTTATCTTTAGGCTTGTCACCAGTAACTTTGGCATTCTTTGGTACAGGAATCTTTCTGTTAATGTTTTTATCCTTTGATGTATTTTGTTTTGGCCTTGAGTGGACCGGTGTCGTTGGTCTTGGAGTGGACACTCTAGAATTTGATTTCGATGGAGATGGACTTGTATCATTAGATCCAACAGCCAAAATAGTCTTACCAGATTTTATAGCCATAGAATTGGCCTTAGAATTAAAGAAATGAGCCTTTCTTTCTTCCGCATCTTTAGATACCAGCTTTCCATTCAGCTTACTAGCTGTCTTACCCTTAAAATTTTTGCCTCCTTTTCTACCAATCTTTCTTGAACGACCTTTACCTTTTTTTGCATTAGATGGTGAAACAAATTCTTTTATACCAAGCAATTCGTAAAGGAACTTATCATCACTTTCGCTAACAAAGTTAATCTGATTGTTTGATACTTCTGGTAAGCATTTCTTACATACTATAAGCTGGTCTCCATTGGATTTATTATTACCCACGTATAACTTATCATCTGACAGACATAATTGGCACTCGATATCTCGGAATTTATAGTATTGTTCAAGCTTTTTCAAAAGAGATCCATTAGAGAGCGAATATTGCGTGGAAGGTTTTTCATCTTTAGACAAACAAAGCTGGCACAAAAGAGCCATGTCAGACAACCCAAATCTTAAAAGCAGCAACTGATGGATATTTGAATCCTCACATTCTTCACATTCGATGACTTCATTTAATGGATCAAACGTAACTTTTTTATGTCTTGTGGAAGACAAGTGTTTAGACATCTCAACTTCGTCCTGGGAAGTAGAACACGTAGCACACGTAAACAGAACCATTGCGTTTAAAGTGTCTGAATATTCTCTTAAATCGAAGGCTTCTTAATGTATACACTTTTTCTACAAATATTTTTTTTCAGCATACTTTCTCACTATCAGGATGGTCTTTTTTCAGGCATTGTGAGCCATTCAAAAATCAACTCGTTATCTTTCCTTCGAGTAATTAACTACCTTTGTCCGTGATATATATATACAAGCAACGACATATTCTTCTTGCCTGCATCGCGTTTGAAACATCATCTTGTTGATGGTCCTATTTGTAATTGCTACCAAATTTGCCTAAAATATTGGCCATCTGGGTCTTTGATTCCTCTACGAAACCTCAAACGGCCGTGTTCGAACCATGAGTCCGTTCTCATAATTGAATCTCGTCGTGCCGTTTTAAACAGGATAGGTTTATATTCTTCCTCTAGTGACAAACTCAGGTAAAATCCCACGGACGTACGCTGAATTTACCCCTGAATTCATCAACTGTTTTAAAGGAGTTTGTAACCCATACAACAATGTCTGCTACATTCTACTGTGAGATAAACTCATTGCATGTTCAAACGGTCTTGCTGTTTTATTATAGATCTTAGGTGCCTAGAATTTACGTTATAGGAAGTGAAATAGGCCTCTGCCTACATATAAACAAAACGGCCGGTATATATGTCGTACCAATGCTCCTTCTTTCAGTGGCTCATAAAAAGCTCTTTGTTAGTGAAACCATCAAAAATCGTTAAAGGCACACGCGTTAAAAAAATTTACACGAAATTTTAATCTGAATCTCATACGCGATTTTAATCAACAACTGAATTAGAAAGGTTATTGACTTACTTACGTTCAGAAACTGTGAAATTCGCAAGGTACTTAAACTATAATAGAAGAGAACTATAATTGGAGGTCTGTCTTAAATTAATTTAATGGATAAAAGTAGGTTTTAATTATGTATGAAGCACCTCGTTTATCAGTAGATGATAGACACATTAGTACATCGTCGAGTGTCTATTCTCCGTTAGAATCAGAATTTGGCTTTAAAAATAGTTGTGATAATATACCTGAAGAAATAAAAGAAGATGGGAGAGAAGAAGAATCTATGGATGAGTTTGACCGCCGTCAGTCATCTCACGGTAGTTGTGAGACAGGGAGTACTCAATACGTGTCTTACGACGATTTCCAGCCAATTATGCAAGGGGATAGCAACCAGACATTGCAGAGCTATATGACAGCCAACAACGAGAGCGATATGAGCTTCAGCTCTATTAACAACTCTTTGCTCAGAAATAGTCAGAATAGTTTGGATCTCAATGACGAAACTCTATCTTCGGGAAATGTGGGTCTCGATGAAGATGCTACTCCATTAGTCAATATGACATCGTCATTTAATGACCCTATCGATGATATGACTCCAGTAGTGGGTGCAGATGGGAGATTTATGAAACTGGGGTCTGACAACATGTTGAATCCACATGGAAAAACCACGCTCTTACCTCAGCAGGATTTGAGTAGAAAATTTCAGAGATTATCTATGACTTTGCAGCAATCTAATATGGCTACTTCAGGAGATTCGTTTCAGTTCATGAACTCCTTCCAACAAAACATTGAGAAGGCTAACAGATTAAGTGTTAATAATAGAAATTCCAATGATAGAACAAGTTCATACTATCAAAAGATAAGTGAGCCTATACTTCAAGATGATGTAGAGGAAGATCATGTAATTAATGGTCCACAATCAGAAGTGAGCACAATAAGTAATAGATCAAGTATATTAGGATCTGATAACGAATACAGCAATGAAATTGACAGTGCTGATAATTCAGTAAGAAATAGTGTTTATCTGGACAAGCCAATGCTAAGCAACTCTTCAAGTTTCAATTTTAACAATGTTCACGAGGATAGTAGTCTGATTTCTTCAAAAAGTATAAGTGGTAAAAGTTCTTACACTAACATACGAGGTTCTAGAATCTCGCCTTTAAAGGTTGTAAAAAAAGCAAGCATTTCTACTACTGATAACGACGATGTTCCAATAAGGAAGGATTTGTTACAAAAAATTGAGCAAATTCCAGGGGATGATGGAGAAAATGTATCAGAGAAAGAAAAAGTTGACATGTTTATTGCTTCAATGAGTCTCGAGGATAGAAAGAATGCAGACGAGGAGGAACATGCCCGTGGTTTGAATATTAAGTATGCCGATTCTTCACTCGATCCAAGAAATAAATCATATGAAGATTCAGATACAACTGCTGAAATAGATACAACCGAGGAGAATGTTAACGAAAGCATACCAGGATCAATATCATCGGCTAATCAGTTGGATGAAGAAGATTTGTCTTCCTTGTTTATAAGGGCTTTGCACCCATTTGATTCTTCATCGTTACAGCTTGAGTCTGATGCTTCAATATGCTTGTCATTTGAGAAAGATGATTTGGCTTTTGTACACACTATTGACGACTCAGGATGGGGTGAAGTAACTATGGTAGATTCATTACAGCGGGGCTGGATTCCAATGAATTATTTCACAATTGCAGTTAATGATGATAATATAGATGAAACGAAGTCTACAGAAGACTTAGAAGAAGATACTGGAAGAATACCGAATAGCGCTTACTTAAAACCGTTATTTCATTCGTGTGGTAAATTCTTAATAAACCCTCTATCACATAAGAATCGTCGTGGCAGGTTTACCTTTTCTACCAGAGTAGTGAATTCAATTAGGGATGGGGTTAGAATCTTATTACAAGAAACTGATTGCCTATCAAGAACAAATGAAATTGTTACTAAAAGAGAAATTGTAAGAAAAACCCGTAAATCTCTATTAGCTGATTGGTATAATTTAATGGTAAAAGCAAATGAGTTTAAGGGAACATCAAATTTCAACAAGATTGAGATATTGACATTGATGGTTTATCAAGTTACTAAGAAAGCGATTTCTTTCTTACAGGTATGGTCAATTGAGAGTAGACAAATTATCAAAAGAGAAAATGAAAAGAAGTTACAAAATGATATGAATAATTATCCATTGTTACCATCTCCTCCGCAAGCAAAGCAAAGGATAACCGAAATCAATGGTTTATTGTATTCTTACTTAGGTTTGATTATTGGAAGACTTGATTTAATTGAGCATAATTCCGTTGGATGTGATATTTTAGAAACAGTAACTCATCAAGTCATATTATTGTTGAGAGAGTTGTTGTTTATTTCCAAAACAGGTTCAGACTTCTCATCTGAAAAGCCTGCAGATTTAGATGGCTCATTAGATGTGCTATTATCTTTGGTAAGTGACTTAGTATCAGGGGTGAAGAGCTTAATTATGAAGACATTGAATGAATCCGATGAAGATCAAAAAAATCTGATAAACGAAAAGGGAGTTCAGAGTACTCCAATGAAAGATTACTACTATACCCAAGAAGGTGGTGATTTGATTCAAATCGCGGCCAGAATGATAAGATCTATCAGTAAAACAATATCTTCTATTAGAAGGTTATTAGAAGTTACGGGAGATTTCAAATTGAACTCAGAAAGAGCTTATCCTGACTACTCGAAAATGAAGGTAGAGCCAGAGGATTTTATCAAGAAATGCTCTATCGGAATTGCCAAAACTCAGATGCTTAAAGGTCGTAATTTAAATACGTTACAACCTCCTAAAGGGAAGTCTTCTAACAGATACTCTATGATGAGATCTGGAAAAACTGGTGACTTGAGTATAACTCCAAGCGGAGCAAACATGCTACATGATGTACTTGGGACTGATGACTCGTTCAGTTCTAATCCTGAATTCGAAAAGTTTACTACTAAAAACAAAGAAGTGAGTGCTGAAAGACATAATATCAATGATGAATTGTTGGTGGATGAAAATGGTAACTTACTAGGAGCATCTTTCAAGGGATTAGTCTATACCTTAACAAACGAGGTCTCGCCGCCAGAATACTTTTTTGTTTCTACGTTCTTTATTTGTTTCAGAAGTTTTGCTAATGGAATTGATTTCATAGAAGAATTAATTACAAGATTTGAAATGAATCATAATACATTTAAGAATAATGAAAAGTCAGACATTGGTGAAGAAATGAGACTCAAGAATAGGAGGAAATTGATTATCAAGATGTTCCAGTTATGGCTAGAATCTTACTGGAATCATGAAGCAGATAGTTCTTTATTAACGACGCTAGTTAATTTTTTTAATGAAGGAGTTTCTGTTTATTTACCTTTAGATTCTTTAAAGCTATTAGAGATTGCAGCAAGATTATCCTCAAAACCTTTAACTGAAAATCAAAAGCGCAACCGCAGACCAAGAACAGAGAAACAGTTGATTAATAGAAGTATTACTGTAACTAGGTCTAACAGAAAGCGGTCGAGTGGCTTTGCTGATAACACACTTTCATCAAGATATTCAATGGTGGATGGTTACGAGTTATCTAGAATCAATACAAAGTCATCAACTTCGAGTTTGAAATCCATGTCATTATCTTTACCATTAGGGGTAGGCAACCAGACGTCTTCTTCAAACTCATTATTAACTAAGAATCAATTGATAACCATAGAAAAAGTGAATTTGACTTTTAGAGCGATTTTGGGAGATAGTTGGTGTCCAGCAAAATATATTAATACCAAAACATTCATACCATTAAACTTAGCTAGTATCTTAAGTAAATGGTATAATGTTTGTGATCAAAGTTGGGTGCTTTCCAACTACAGACCAAACTTATTGGACTTTAACGGTTTGGAACTTGCCAAACAGCTAACCTTAATTGAGTCGCACATTTTCTGCTCAATTAAACCTGATGAATTATTGAACCAGAATTTTACTGCCAAACGGGCCCACTTAAAATTAGCCCCTAACATTAGACAGTCTTTATTATTCACAAATTGTTTGTCTGGTTACGTTTTAGAATCAATTTTACAACCTAAAATTAACCAAAAGATGAGGGTCAACATTATTAAGACATGGTTGAAGGTGGCCATATCATGCTTATATTTGAGAAATTTCAACTCATTGGCTTCAATTATTACCTCGTTGCAATCCCACTTGATCACAAGATTGACCAAGGTTTGGGTAGATTTATCTGATAAGTATAAAGAATTATACGAATATTTGTCTGGAATCATCCACCCCCAGAAAAACTTCAATGTGTACAGGACAAAACTTAGAAATTTTTTGGTGTCTAACGAGTACAATATCCCAATTGTTCCGTATTTCTCGTTGTTTTTACAAGATTTGACGTTTGTTACTGACGGAAATCCTAATTACAGAAAGGCAAACTCGTTTTTGAACCAAAAAGTTATTAATATTGATAAATACTTGAAGACTACAAGAATTATTGCTGATATTGAAAGTTTACAAACTTCATATATCGATGCTGATACTAATACTTCTCGTGAACGTAGGAGAAGTAGTTTATTACTTGGTATTGGTGCAAACAAAACTGCTGATCTGGATGAATATAACATTATTCCTGCTCCACCATTACAAGAATTGATTTTATTAGAATTATGGAAGGTTTGTCAACTTAACAGAAAGGAAGAAGATAGGGCCTGGAAATTGAGTTGCTTAATCCAACCAAGAGACGTTAGTTAGTTACAGTTTAATATAGACTTATATTTTAATGGAAATTTTTCTGAGAATCTCGATATCGCTAATTACTTTTTTTGCAATCAAGTTAGGTTATGAACAAATACGCGATATCAAAAAATTTATTCTGAGTCATAATATCTATGAAGTAAACAATTGGTCCACAAAAATAGTGAAAAATTTCAAATTAGAGTAAATCATTGTCTATATAGAATCTTGTACTATAGCAAAACGTTAACATGTTAAGTGCTAGAAAATCTATTGGAGCACACCGTACCCTTAATGGGATTAGAAGGTTAGCTACTCAAGCCAAATATTCATCTCTTGACGTTCCCCAAGAATATGTGTCAAGAACTCCACCTTACGCTAAATTGATAGAAAAGTTGAATGTGGTCAAGAAAATCGTGGATAATAAGCCATTGACATTAGCAGAAAAGATTTTATATTCTCATTTGGTCGATCCAGAAGAGAGTTTAGCATCATGCAAAGGACAATTATCTAATATCAGAGGTCAAGAATACTTAAAATTGAATCCTGATAGAGTTGCGATGCAAGATGCATCTGCCCAAATGGCGTTATTACAATTTATGACATGTGGTATGTCGAAGACAGCTGTCCCTGGATCTATTCATTGTGACCATTTAATTGTTGGAAAAGATGGTGCTGAAGACGATTTGACTAAATCCATCGCTACGAACAAGGAAGTTTTTGATTTCTTACAAAGTTGTGGTGAAAAGTATGGAATTCAATTTTGGGGTCCAGGTTCAGGTATTATACATCAAATCGTTTTAGAAAACTTTTCTGTTCCAGGTTTAATGATGTTAGGTACTGACTCACATACTCCAAATGCAGGTGGTTTAGGTGCTATCGCAATTGGTGTCGGGGGTGCAGATGCAGTGGATGCATTGACTGGTACTCCATGGGAATTGAAAGCTCCAAAGGTATTAGGTGTTAAATTAACTGGCCACTTATCTGGCTGGTCTTCACCAAAGGATGTGATCACCCACTTGGCAGGTATTTTAACTGTTCGTGGTGGTACTGGGTATATTGTTGAATACTTTGGAGATGGTGTAGAAAGTTTGTCGTGTACAGGTATGGCCACTATTTGTAATATGGGTGCAGAAATTGGTGCCACTACTTCGACTTTCCCATATCAGGATGCCCACCGTCGTTATTTAATTCAAACAGACAGAGAACCAATTTCTAAGGCAGCTGATGCTGCAAATAAAGAATTCAACTTTTTGAGGGCAGACGAAGGCGCTGAATATGACAAAGTAGTTGAAATCAACTTATCTGAGTTAGAACCTCATGTTAATGGACCATTCACTCCAGACTTGTCAACGCCTATTTCTAAATTCGGCGATACCGCAAAGAAGGAAAACTGGCCTTCCACCGTCAGTGCAGGATTGATTGGATCTTGTACCAACTCTTCTTATCAAGATATGTCTCGTGCTGTGTCTCTTATTAAACAGGCTGAAGATGCAGGTTTGAGGCCAAAGATTCCATTCTTTGTTACCCCTGGTTCTGAGCAAATTAGAGCTACCATTGAAAGAGATGGATTAATTGATACCTTTGAGAAAAATGGTGCAATCGTGTTAGCTAATGCATGTGGTCCTTGTATTGGTCAATGGGACAGAACAGATGTTTCGAAAACTTCTACCGAATCTAACGCAATTTTCACTTCTTTTAATAGAAATTTTAGAGCAAGAAATGATGGTAACAGAAATACTATGAACTTCTTAACTTCTCCAGATATGGTCACTGCCATGATTTATTCAGGAGACATGAATTTCAACCCAATCACTGACTCCATTCAATTAGAAAATGGAAAATCATTTAAATTTCAAGCTCCTGTAGGCGAGGAATTACCTAACAGTGGATTTATCAAGGGTCGTAAAGAATTCTACCCAGAAGCTAACCCACAACCAAAAACCGATGTTGAAGTTAACGTATCGCCAGAATCTGATAGATTGCAATTATTAGATCCTTTCCAACCTTGGTCAGGAGATGAATTGTCTACCAATGTATTGCTTAGAGTTGAAGGTAAATGTACTACTGATCATATCTCTGCTGCCGGTGCTTGGTTGAAATATAAAGGTCACTTAGAAAATATCTCATACAATACTTTAATTGGTGCTGTTAATAAGGATACTGGAGAAGTTAATAAAGCTTATGACTTAAATGGGGATCAATATGGTATTCCAGAATTAATGATGAAGTGGAAGGATGAAGGTCGTCCATGGGTTGTTGTTGCGGAACACAACTATGGTGAAGGTTCTGCAAGAGAACATGCTGCATTATCACCAAGATTTTTGGGCGGTTCTATTATTTTAGTTAAATCATTTGCTAGAATTCATGAAACAAACTTAAAGAAACAAGGTATGTTGCCTTTAACCTTTGCTGATGAAGCTGACTATGATAAAATTTCTCCATGTGATTTATTAACTACAGTTGATTTGAAGGACATGATCGCTAAGGATGGTAATAACGGAGGAGTTTTAAGAATGAAGGTAACTAAAAAAGATGGTACTGAGTTTGAAATTTTGTGTAAGCATACTATGTCTAAAGATCAAATTGAATTTTTCAAAGCTGGTTCTGCTATTAATCACATTGGTAATTTGAAAAGAGAACAAGAAGCATCAATCTAAACTTAACATCTATGTAATATAGTGAAATAATTTATATTTCTTTGAATTCCAATAATTTCTTGTTACATTAGAATCTTTTATATAACGAACGAGAGTATATACTTGTGAATATCATGTTATTTATAATAGATCGGCATTTTATGAGACCATATTACATTTATCTTTAAAGTATTTTTTAATTTTGCAAGATAATTACAAGAAATAAAACGAAAATTTTATTGCTATAATTTTAGATTTGAAACAAAAAAGGAAGTTGATGACAATAAATATAGTAAAATAAGATGAAATAAAATAAAATAAAACTAAAAAATCTAAAGTTAATAAGGTTTAAGCATCAATCAAATTGTCATGCGATTTATCGGCATCTTCTTCTTCTTCATCATCGTCTTCTTGTTCTCTATCTCTTTCATAAAACTCAGCTAATATCTTTGGACTAATTCTATTTAACATTTCCTTTGGATAAATTCTCAACAATGCCCATGCTTGATCTAAAGACTCGAAAACGGTTCTATTTTCGTAAGCACCTTGAGAAATGAAGTTCTTTTCGAATTTTTCTAAAAATTCCAAAGACAACTTATCTTCAGTAGATAATGCTTCTTCACCGACAACAGCTTTCATAGCTGCTGCGTCTCTACCAATAGCATATTTAGCGTATAATTGATTTGAAACATCACCGTGATCTTTTCTAGTCATACCTTCACCGATGGCAGATTTCATCAAACGGGACAATGAAGGCAAAACATTAATTGGTGGATAGATACCTTTATTATCTAATTGACGATCAACAGAAATTTGACCTTCAGTAATATACCCAGTTAAATCCGGAATTGGGTGAGTGATATCATCGTTAGGCATAGTTAAAATTGGAACTTGGGTAATCGAACCATTTCTTCCTTCAACTCTACCGGCTCTTTCATAAATTGTAGACAAATCTGTGTACATATAACCTGGGTAACCTCTTCTACCGGGAACTTCTTCTCTAGCGGCAGAAACTTCTCTCAAAGCATCAGCATAAGAAGACATATCAGTCAAAATAGTTAAAACGTGTCTTTCAGTTTGATAAGCCAAGTATTCAGCAGTAGTCAATGCTAAACGAGGAGTAATAATTCTTTCAATTGTAGGATCATTTGCCAAATTCAAGAATAAGGAAGTTCTTTCCAATGACCCATTTTCTTCGAAATCTTGTTTGAAAAATCTTGAAGTTTCTAAGTTAACACCCATAGCAGCGAAAACAATCGAGAAATTTTCTTCGTGCCCATCGTGAACGTCCTTAGTTGGTCTGACTAAACCGGCTTGTCTACATATCTGGGCAGCGATTTCGTTATGTGGTAAACCAGAAGCAGAGAAAATAGGAATTTTTTGTCCTCTAGCAATAGAATTCATTGTATCAATAGCAGAAATACCAGTAGAAATCATTTCTTCTGGATAAATACGAGCATATGGATTAATTGGAGAACCGTTAATATCCAAGTAATCTTCAGCAAAAATCTTTGGGCCTTTATCAATTGGTCTACCAGAACCATCAAAAATACGACCTAACATATCTTCCGATACAGCAATCTTCAAATTTTGACCTGTGAATTCAACTCTAGTTTTCTTAACATCAATCCCTGAAGTACCTTCAAAAACTTGAACAATAGCCTTACTACCTTTGACTTCTAAAACCTGACCCGATCTTACTGATCCATCAGGTAAAGTTAAATTGACAATTTCATTGTAACGTGGAAACTTAACATTATCCAATATAACCAACGGACCATTGACACCACCAACAGTGTTATAATTAATTCTTGGTTTAATGTTAAACCCTTCAGTAACGGCTTTTTTATTTAACTCATATAATTCTTTATCGTTTAACATGTCTTAAATTGTCTAATCTAGAATTCAATTGAATCAATCGGTTTAGATTATTCGTCACCCTCTTATTTCCAGCCATTCTTCGATAAGAGTAGGGATTAATTTTGAGGAATTTATCATGTGACATAATTTACACATTATACTCTAATATACACAGTAGAACTTATATACATAATGAATAGGATCAGTACATCTTACTTACTACATCCCACTCGTCCAATTGTACTTTTGATTGAGCTATCATATTGATCGCATTAAAATCAAGGTTTTTAGACTTATTATTTATTTTCGAATTCCTTTGGCGTGAAGTTCCCGTTGCCATCAATTTGTAGACATTTTGCATAATAGTTTTCAATTCAGACTCGTTCATTAGATCATCATCTGCATCATTGCTATACTCGAGCTGTTCATCTTTTGATTCGCTGAAGTTGCCATATATCTCATGATCGCTTGGTTTATGAATACTATTTTTAAAATGTTTCGAATAGAACTGCCTTAGTTTCCCATCTGTTTGTGTAACGACTGCACTACTATTTAATGAATGAGTGGAGTTTGGAGCTGAAATAGGAGAATGCAAATCATAATTAGCATTCGACATCGAAGTGAAATGCGTGTTGAACGATTTAAATGTGCCAGCGTTAGAAGACAGTAAATTACTGGTTGACATGTCATAATTTCCATCAGATGATTTTGAATTCTGTACCCCGTTTAGTTTATATGTAAAATACCTATCCATTGAAGCAACTTTTTCTAATATTTTTTCAAAATTGGACAGAATGTCCTTTTCTTCCAGATTATTTCTAAATTGATTCATTGTGTTGGATAACATCGAAGACTGCTTGTGTAAATTTGGGATTGAATCAATAGTGAAATAAAAAAATGTTTTGAAATTAATTAATATCTTCACAATTATCAGTAAAAACTTCAAGTATTCTTTCGCAGTCAATTTGGTAAATGGTTTAGTGAGGATCTTATGTGGCAAAATAATCATCTTCTTCCCACTTAATGTACTTCTTATTGGTGAAGATGCCTTTTTATGAGTTGTCTTTTCATCTTCTCTTTGCTTAGCGGAAGAAGAAGCAGATTCGTCTTTATTTAAAGACGCTCTTCTTAATTGACTATTTATGGTTTTAGAAGATAAGGGCAACTTTATTGTATTACCGAGCTTGATAACTCTTTCTTCACCAACATTCATTTCTTGAACCGATGAGTTTTTCTCTTCCTCTACCTCTTCTATTTCGTCTGAGCTGAGCTTCCCACCATTTATCATGAAATTTTCCTTCTCTTGTATCATATCATAAAACTTGGAGTCCGGTAAATATCCAATTAATTCTTCTAAATACGGTAATCTCAAGGTGTCTATGTTAAATATGACTTGTAAATGGACTTGTAATTTAATCAAATTCTCTAAAAACTCGTTGATTTGAGGTAACTTATTATTAAAACTGAAAAATTCGTTAATATTTAAAATAGATCTGTTATGAAATAGTAAATTACTTGCACTACTTGCTTTAAGCTTAGTAATATAATTAAAATTTGCTGATTTTGAATTATTTGTAGTAAATACCATCTCTTTCAATACTTTATAATTGTTATATTGAAGCTGAATAGATTGTTTCTTGATCTGGTTAATCTTTTCGAATTTATATTCTTGTATTTTTGATTTTAGGCCGTCGTCTGTTTCCTCAAAATTCTTAAATAATTTTGAACAATTTGATTCCAATTTTTCCTGCTTTGTCTCAAGCTTATTTTGAAGTGTCAGTATGGTATCAGTTAGTTCACTTATTCTTGAATCTAATAATTCCTGCGTTTTATCTATATTTTTTATCTTCAAATTCGTATTCAATATGTCTAATTTTATTAGTTGCAATGCCAAACTTTTCATCGCATTGATAGAAGGCTGAGGTGTTTCATTGGGTTGCTTTGGAGATATTTCTATAGCTTTCAAGTCCTTAACGTTCTGACAGGATGAAAATATTCCATTAATTTTGTCTCTAGCAACGTCATTAATCGAATCATTTTCAATACATGAATTTCGTATCAATTCAAGTTCATTATTATTGCAATTGGAACATACTAAATCATTGTAATACACTTCAGGTTTATGACATAGTGGACATTTTACATTCTTTAGATTTGAATTTAATTTCACATCAGTGTAAGGCATACCTTATATGTTTGCAACGTACTAATGCAGTATAAAATGTGTACTTTATTTGCCCTTAGATAAGATAAACCAGTGTTTGGTACGCGCACGAATTTTAAATATATAACTTCTAACTTCCTATTATCATAGATAGTTTCAATATTAAAATGTGAAAGATAGCAAAGCACAAGGATAATATGTTATATCATATTTGCTTACTTAAATGTCCAATGGAGTTTTTAATATTTCTTGGTATAAAATTTGGTATTTTATGAAAAACTGCACTTTTTTGGGTTTTTGCAATTAATTTCACTAATTTGATTTTTAATGAAAAATGCCTAAGTAAAAGATACAAAAGAACATAAAGTAGGATGCTTTGTAGGTTCTTAAAAATAAGAAATCGTGGTGAAGTAATTACATTCCTTTCAACTTAAATATGCAGGTAAAGTTAGTATTGCAAAATAATTCATCATAATTCATTTATATAAAACAATCTAAAAACATTTAACAGATTCGAAGCAAGACAAATCAAACATCGCATGTTGCTACACCGAGTTCAGAATCGCCTTGACCAAAGTACAAAAACCATTTACCATGGAATTGAACAATTCCCTCAGTAAAAACAACTTGGTCAACTTGGCCTTCTATTTCATTATCTGAATCGGGAACCAAGAAAGGCTTATCCATTCTTGCCAATGGTCCAGATAAATCATCATAATCCACCAACATTTGAGATATGGCATAGGTACCCTTCGGGTATTCTCCGCTACCTCTAGTAGCTGAATTATAGAATAAGACATAGTGATTTTTTGTGGACAGCTCATATTGTAACTTTATGGGTGCTGCACCTGGTTCAATTAATTTATCCTGCCAATTGAAGATCCCCTTGGCAAAAATATTGTCTTCATAAGTCTTGGATGTTAATTTCCAGCTTATCAAATCTGTCGATTCTGCCAAATGGAAGGCAGAATCACCCCAAATCATGTAATATTTACCATCCTTATGCTTTTCTACAAATACTGCTCCTGACTTCAGCCACCCTGTTCTAATTGTCTCCTTATTATCAGAAGAGAAAGCAATGTCATGCCAATCTGAATCAGGGTTGATAATAGGTGGATATTTAGTCCAATCAAATAAATTCTCGGACGTAGCAACACACAACCTAGCATCTTTCCCGTCATAAGCAGTATAGGTCATAATGAATAATTTGGAGACTGGATCTCTTACAATTCTAGGATCTTCGCAACCACCTTTTTCGTACGATTCAGTGGGTTTAAGGATAGGCTTGTTATACCTAACAAACTTATACCCATCATTAGACCATGCAATCCCAACTGAAGAAATCTTATCTTGATTTTGTGCTCTGTAAAGTAAAAATACCCGGTCATCGATAACTATCGCTGTTGCGTTATACAAATACGAGTTCTCAAATTCGTTATCAGGATTAGGCGTTAAAATAGGGTTATGCTTATATTTCACGAAATTAGGTCCAATTGGAAAGGAATTGGGGGCCTTATAGTTAATATCACCATCTTTTGAGTCTCTATCTATTACTGGAATCTTCATTTTTATTGTATTTGACACATGCATCTTATTTTATTCCTAATGTTTCATATTTTCTGGGGCCTTAAATAGTTGCGAGCGACATTTTTGTACCAGGCTATGTCGCAATGTCGCACTCCTTTTTCGTGTTGATAAGCATCATATATTGGGACTTTACTATGAGATTCACAATAAGATAACTAAATATAAATAAATCGGTTTATATAGACATTGGATAATACGAAACTAACCATCGTTTACAATACAAATATAGAATATAGAACCAAAGAATTATAATTGGATTTTGCATATTTGTAACACGTCTAAAAACTGATCATAACCAATAAAATAATATGGGCCAATTATTATCACATCCAATTGAGGATAAAACCATGGAGCATAAGTCATATGATACAATTACGTATTGCATAGGACTGATGCAAGGGTATAGAATGAGTATGGAAGATGCTCATAATGTGAAGGTGAATGAGGATGAATCCCTTGCTGTGTTTGGTGTTTTCGATGGTCATGGTGGGAAGGCATGCGCTGAAGTTGTGAGTGACAAGCTACCAACTATGGTTTTTAGAGATTTGAGTCGTTTGTTGAGGAACGAGAATAGAGAGCTAGCATCATACATGAAAGTACTAAAGGATTCGTTTTTTAAGATTGATCGAGATCTAACGAATGAGGACTCATCCAATTGTGGTACAACTGCGATTATCGCATCAATTATAGCCAATGAGTACATAATTGTGTCCAATGCTGGTGATTCAAGATGTATAATGTCTTTAGAAGGGGGTGCACCTAAGACTTTATCGTTTGACCATAAACCGTCCACCATGGGAGAAAGAGTGAGAATTGAAAACAGTGGGGGATATGTCGTGAATGGCAGGGTGAACGAGATTTTAGCATTATCTAGAGCATTTGGCGACTTTAAATTCAAATTGCCCTACATGGATATGCTGAATAACCAAAACAGATATATTGCAGCGAATAAGAAATATTTTAAACATGATTTAATTCATTTACCGCCTGAATTGTTTCTGGTCAGTGTGGAACCGGATGTGGTAGTTTATGACTTGAAGAGCTTAAAGCAACCCGAGTTTGTTGTTTTAGCATGTGATGGAATTTGGGACTGTTATACTAATACTAAGTTAATAAAGATCATAAGAGACAAGCTAAGCTTGGACTGGAAAATACATCATATAACAGAATTCATTTTGAATGATTGTGTTGGAATGGCTAACAATGTGACAGGCATAGGTTTTGACAACATGACTATTATAATTGTTGCTGTACACCATAATAGTAATATTGATGAGTGGTATGCAACTATGAAAAACCGAGTTTTAAAAGAGAAGGGACTTCTTTAAAATACCAGGATTTGCATTAATTTAACATTATTTCCTCACTAATATTCACAATAATTCAATGTCTTGATAGTCATGACAAGTGGAGTTACTACATTTTTTCGGATTAAATTGACAAATCTTAATCCGTTACAGGCATATTTTAAATATAATAGCTTTAAGCACCATTTAATCTATCTTTGATAGTTACTTTATATCAATACGTAAGTTAACAACATTTTCTTAATTGTTTATATTATTGTAGCCCTATATCCTGCATATAAAAATGGCAAGCAAGAGCATTCTATAGGTTGATGTTTGATTTAGATACTGTTAACGTTTAAAGGTATAATAATAGACCACATTGTCATTTACATTTAAAAGTTTTACACTGGACATTATAGCATTCACTTCGAAAATATTCATACTTTTTTATTTTGCGTTGAAAAAGACAAGCTTCTGAAGAATTCATTTTTTGCATTTAGACTTGGTAGATTTCGATGTCATTAGCCGATATAGATGTTTACGAAGATCCTATATTAAAATTGGCACAGGATCCAGATTTAAATAAAGAAAAAGAAAAAACAAAAGAATTAATCCATATTATACACAGCTTTCCATTAACAGAAAGGAAAGTATCGAAGCTATGTCAATTATCAATAACGATCCTACAAAGTTTAGAGAAGATAGAATTAAACTTAAAGAATTGGGCATTTCTTTCGTTAGACATTAATTCAGAAAACCATTTTAATAAAGATAATAATGAAGATATCAAGAATTTCAACAATAGTATATCCTTGAAAGTGTTGAATAATTGCAATGAGTTCAACAGAAAATTAAATAAAATATCCGTCGATCTTGACTATATCACCAAATCACTGAGGACGCTAACGCCATTGGAATATATTCTGGATAGTGGAACATTATTGACTTCTTTAACTTTAAGAAATATAAGACTTAAGGATGAAATATCGGACAAGATAACAATTGCATATCTGAAGGCCAAACTAATTACAATAGGAACCGACTTAGAGACAATGCTAGAAGATGATGAAGACAATTCAACTGCAATTACATATAAAAACTTTGTTGTTAGTTTATTAAAACAATTGAATAATGCTATAGAAATGGAAGATACATCCGCTAAGTACGAATGCTTAGCAGTTATCAATGATATGGAACAAATGTTCAATGTCTATAAGTTAGACAGAATACAGCAAATAGCATTAAACGAAATGAATGAGGAAAAAGATAAGGATATTCTTTCAATAGAAAAAGAACTAGTCAATACTGGTTTAAACAAATCGCGCCACACTGATAATGATATCTCAGATTATGATGATGACGACTATGATTATGATTATGATTCTGACTTTGTTTCCTCATCGATGTATTCATCATCAGCACCTCTGCATAACCCTCCACTCATTCGATCAATTACAAAATCACAACAAATAAAACCTCCACTGTCACCCAATAAGGAATCAACAAATTTTGGAAGAAGGGAATCAATATCATCACTTTCAACGTCAGCTTTTCTTCAAAAAACTTCTTTATCAGATGAATTACCATATTTGATGTCTGCATTTGATCTGGCAAAGAATTTTGAAGAAGACGTAAGCCATTTCAAAGAAAGAGACGAAAAGCCAAAGAACAAGCTGAAGAAGGAAAATAATAGGAGGAATTCTCAGGATATAGAGGCCAATGGAGAAAACTCCCGTGAAAAACAATTTGCTAGACGTAAACCAAAATTACCAGATGGTTCGTTATATTCTGAAAGTACACTATTATCTAAACCTCCTTTATCGGATGCCAGCTCATATCTTTATGCAAACAATTCATTACTCTCCAAATTAGGAATAAGGCCTCAAGTTATAACCACAGAAATGCCATCTAAGGAGTTATCTAACAATACATCCATAAATATAAAGCATAAAATAGATAAAACACCACAATTATACATTGAAGATAGACATAATAATGACAAGGATAAAGAGAATAGAAAAGTAATAAATCCTTTAACTATTGCCAACTTAGAAAGCCATAGCTTTTCAGATCTACTTACAGAGGATGCTGATGTTGAATAGTAGCATCAACACAAAAAGTCTCATCTAGGTGGACTTGGCGAATAATTTATAATGAATATATAATGTTTATCATTTGGCTTTAATCATATTTATTGTCTTATAACTATTTAATTTCAGTAATCTTATCTTGACCGGAGCATTTACGTAATTCCTTAACAAAGCTCTCTCCCCAAAATCCAGACGTATACTTCGATATATAGTCAAATAACTTTTTGAAATTAAGTTCCTTCTTCTCTTCTGGTAATGTCAAACTCTCTTTTATGGCGTAACTCAATTCTTCAGTATTCCACGGGTTAACAACAATTGCTCCATTTAAGGATTGAGCAGCACCTGCAAATTCTGATAAAATAAGAACACCTTTATTTTCTTGCTGACATGCAATATATTCATAGCAAACAAGGTTCATACCGTCTCTTGTAGAACTAACCAAGCAAACATCAGAAATATGATATAAACTAATTAATTCATCAAATGGAATGGATTTGTGCATGAAATGAATTGGCACAAATTCAACAGTACCAAATCTTCCATTAATTCTACCTACTAGTTCGTTGACTGTTGCTCGTAAACTTTGATACTCTTCAACGTCCCCACGAGAAGGAACAGCAACTTGGACTAAAATAACTTTACCAATCCATTCAGGATTTTCTGTAAGAAATATTTCAAATGCGTGAAGCTTTTGAGGAACACCCTTGATGTAGTCTAACCTGTCCACTCCAACTATAATCTTGGTGTCATTAAATTTTTGTTTCAATTGCTTAATACGATCCACCACTTTAGGCTTAGTTACTCCTTCAGTAAATTTATCAACATCTATACCAATTGGGAAGGCACCTATCCCAATTGATCTTCCTTGATACTCAATACCATTTGGTAGGATGGTAACATTCGAAACAATTCTTGAAACTGAAGATAAGAAATGTCTGGCATAGTCATACGTATGAAATCCAATCAAATCACAACTTAATACACCAACCAAAATCTCTTCTCTAACAGGCAAAATTCTATAAATCTCCGAGGAAGGAAAAGGTGTATGAAGAAAAAATCCTATTCTAATATTTTTCTTCTTATTCTCTATTTCTTCTCTCAACATTTGAGGCAATAGCATCAAATGATAATCATGCACCCAAATCATATCATTGTCTTCAACTTGCTGTGCAATTGTGATGGCAAACTTTCTATTTGCTTCAATGTATGCAGCCCATGCATTTTCATCAAAATTCATTTCTCCTGGATGGTAGTGAAATAATGGCCATAATATACTGTTCGAAAATCCATTATAGTGTAAATCAGCAATTGAATCACTTAAGAATATCGCAGTACAGTTAAACTTATCCATTAAATCCTTGTTAACCTTCTTTTGTTCGTCATCTGGAATTTCTAGTCCTGGCCACCCTAACCATTGAAACTCAGTAGATTTCTTTAACCCTTGCAATGCCGTAACCAACCCCCCAGATGACATTGAATAATCATATGTCCCGTTAGGGGATCGCTTGATAGTGACTGGTAATCTGTTTGAAACCACCAATACTTTCCCTTTTATCATTTTATGTTTTCTATATAGACACGGGTACAATTTTGAATAATTTGATTTAGATAGCTTTTAAAGGCTTATAAAATCGCAACTCTTTATCATTGCTATTAATGGGCTTCGCAACTCCACTTATTACTAAATTAGGAAATCGACGAATAGTCTTTCCAAACTATCTACAAACTTGACAGCTTTAAACAACATTTAAACATCTTCTTCACAATCAAGAATTCATATTATGTATACACCATATGGAAATGCTGCTAATATGCAGCAGCAACAGCAACAGTTCCAGCAACAGAACTTACAGCATCCTCAACCTCAGCATCCATCATTCCAACAACCACAACAACATGCGCAGTACGGTAATATGGGCCAGCAACCGCAAACACAACAATCTGGACCATATGCTAACTTTTTCCAGGATCCAGCAACATCAATGGCAGCTCAGTTAGCGAAAAATAGTATTGGATCGTCAAATCAATATTTACAACAAAATTTTGGTTCAATTATATCAGGAACAGGTGACCTTAACTATTATTTCAGAGTCAGCAACTCGTATGTTTTTAATAAGATATTGTTAATATTATTTCCATATAGAAATAAAAACTGGACAAGATTCACTGCTGAAAACCCAGGCACTTCAGGGAGTACTGCAAGCGTTACATTTGCTCCGCCAAGTCAAGACATAAATGCACCAGATCTATACATCCCATTAATGTCCTTCATAACATACATCTTGTTGTGGGCGGTGTTTCAAGGATTGAAAGGTGATTTCCATCCACAATTATTCGGATATTTGGCATCACAAACGTTAGCTTGTTCTTTTCTAGACATTTTGATATTTAAGGTTGGTCTTTACTTGTTGAATTGTTCTACTCAAAGCTCGTTATGGGATTTAATCAGTTTTAGTGGCTACAAGTATGTGACGATTATTACTTTACTCTGCTGGAAACATTTAATTGGTGGTGGATGGATGGTGTACTACGGAGTGGTTGTGATCTTTACTACGAGTTTAGCATTGTTCCTAATGAGATCGTTGAAATTTTTGGTTTTACCTACCGCAAATTCTGCTGCTGGTAGTTCCGCTAGCAATAGTATATCTAGCAAACAGAGAAAGATAAGAATTCAATTTTTATTTGTTTATGCTGTTGTTTTCCAATTTCTCATAGTTCTTTTTATGAGTAGATAATTTGAGTAACGATTTCATTAATTTCGTATAATAGTATTCTACATCCAACTTATTGGTATGTATAGTCAAATTGTGTATAGCTGATTATATTTATTTAAGTCAATCTTGAGATTAGTGTAACTGTAACTGTTACGCGTAGAGCATCTAAAAAAATCTGACGCGTAGATGAGCTTTATAATTCCTGCAAAAAATAGTATAGGTTAATCAAATATATTTAAACAACCTATTACCTTTTACGATCTCTTTAATTGCCGAATATCCTAAGTATTTGTTCCAAACTATTTTAACAATAATTGGATTTATTTAAAATAGAAAAAATATAAAAGTTGCTGATCAAATGCCGTCAAAATATGGTAATGGGTCTGGAACAGGACGGTTTGTTAAGAACTCAACGGTAAAGTCAGAATTTAAGAATAATGGATATAATAGAGCAGATGCAATCGATCCTCTGATTGCAAATAACCCTATGTTGAACGATTCTATACAAAAGCGAGAATTGGTTAACAGAATAGATCAGTTGGATTCTATTATGGGGTTTGACAGAATCGAACATGGTGAAATGGATGGTGCTAAACCACGAAAGGGATGGCTCATAAATATGCATGCTACCACAATACCTACTGATGAATATTTGGCGGGATACTCTGGGGTAGATTATTACTTTTTAGATGAGGAAGGTGGATCATTCAAGGCAACGATACGATATGATCCATATTTTTATTTGGTAATAATACCAGGCCACGAATCAGAGGTAGAAGAAATGCTTAGAAAAATCTTGGAACCTTGCAGTTTGAAAGGATTGCTGAGGGTTGCCAAGGAGGATTTATCATTACCCAACCATTTAGTGGGTTTAAAAAAGACCTTAGTCAAATTAAGCTTTCATAACGTTGTGGACCTTTTGAGTGCCAGAAGATTGCTCAATCCTATAATTAAAGACAACAAGATGAAGAGAGATACTAGAGATATCTATCAAGTGATGAACTTCAACAACGTAAATAATGCCAACGGCACAGAGATTCACACAAATTTCAATGATAAGGGTTCTGAGCAAATCGCGGATCCGTCGACATTAATAGATGATATTAGAGAATATGATGTTCCTTATCATGTTAGAGTGTCTATCGATGAAAGTATCAGAGTTGGAAAATGGTACGACGTTTTTGTTAAACATTCAGAAGTAAGATTAGAAGAGGATAAAGAAAAAATTGCCTTTGCCGATCCAGTTATTTTAGCTTTTGATATAGAAACAACGAAAGCTCCTCTAAAGTTTCCGGATGCAAAAACAGATCAAATCATGATGATATCTTATATGATTGATGGTGAGGGTTTTTTAATCACTAATAGAGAAATTATATCCGAAGATATTGAAGATTTTGAATATACTCCAAAACCAGAATACCCTGGTTTGTTTACTATTTTCAATGAACCAGACGAAAAGATGGTTTTAGTAAGATTTTTTGAACATATAAGAGATTCTAGACCTACAGTGATTGCCACTTTCAATGGTGATTTTTTTGATTGGCCATTCGTGGAAAAAAGAACTACATTTCATGATATGGATATGTTTGAAGAAATTGGGTTTGCAAAAGATAATGATGGTGAATATAAATCGAAGTACTGTGTGCATATGGATTGCTATAGATGGGTTAAAAGAGATTCTTATTTACCTCAAGGTTCACAAGGTTTAAAGGCAGTTACTACCGCAAAATTAGGTTATAATCCAACAGAATTGGATCCAGAACTCATGACTCCTTATGCTTACGAAAAACCACAACTATTGTCTGAGTACTCCGTCTCTGATGCGGTTGCAACATATTACTTATATTATAAGTATGTTCATCCTTTTATTTTCTCTTTATGTACTATTATTCCATTAAATCCAGATGAAGTTCTAAGAAAAGGTACAGGTACCTTATGTGAAATGTTATTAATGGTTCAAGCCTACGAGAACGAAATTGTTTTGCCCAACAAACATACGGAACCAATTGAAAGATTCTATGATGGTCATTTGTTAGAGTCTGAAACTTACGTTGGTGGGCACGTTGAATCGCTAGAGGCTGGTGTTTTTCGTAGTGATTTACCTAATGATTTCAAAATAGACCCAACAGCAGTTGATGAGATATTAGGTGATTTACATAATGCATTAAAGTTTTGTATTGAAGTTGAAAATAACAAAAAGGTAGAAGATGTTGAAAACTACGATGAGATTTATAACCAGATTAAGGATAGTTTGGTTAACTTAAGGGAAAATCCTATTAGGAATGAAAATCCTTTAATTTTTCATGTTGATGTCGCTTCAATGTATCCTAATATCATGACTTCTAATAGATTACAACCAGATTCGATGAAATCAGAAGAAGATTGTGCTGCTTGTGATTTCAATAGACCTGGTAAGAGTTGTGATCGTAGATTGCCTTGGTCTTGGAGAGGTGAATACTATCCCGCTGAAATGAATGAATACGGTATGATAAAGAGAACATTACAAAACGAAACCTTCCCTCCAGCAAAATCATGGCTTCCTCCTAAAACATTTGATGAGTTATCGTACTCAGAACAAGCTCTGTTAATCAAAAAGAGATTGAGCGATTATTCGAGAAAAGTATATCATAGAATAAAGCAGTCTAAAACTGTCACTAGAGAAGCAATTGTTTGTCAGCGTGAAAACCCATTTTACGTTGATACTGTTAGATCATTTAGGGACCGTCGTTATGAATTTAAAACATTAGCTAAAGTGTGGAAAGGTAAAACTGCAAAGATAGACAAAAATGATACAATCGGAAAAGATGAAGCTAAGAAGATGGTGGTTTTATACGACTCCTTGCAATTAGCGCATAAAGTCATTTTAAACTCCTTTTATGGTTATGTAATGAGAAAAGGTTCTCGTTGGTACTCAATGGAAATGGCTGGTATTACTTGTCTTACAGGAGCAACTATAATTCAAATGGCTAGGTCTTTAGTTGAAAGGTTAGGAAGGCCATTAGAATTAGATACTGATGGTATTTGGTGTATTTTACCTAAATCGTTCCCCGAAAACTATTACTTTAAATGTAAAGATGGTAAGAAAATCTTTCTTGAATACCCATGCTCTATGTTGAACTATTTGGTTCATGATAAATTCACCAATCATCAATATCAAGACTTGGTTGATCCTAACACTTTCAAGTATAAGACTAGATCTGAAAATTCAATTTTCTTTGAAGTTGATGGTCCATACAAAGCAATGGTTTTACCCACATCTAAAGAGGAAGGAAAAGGGTTAAAAAAAAGGTACGCAGTGTTTAATGATGATGGATCATTAGCTGAATTGAAGGGTTTCGAATTGAAAAGAAGAGGTGAACTACAATTGATTAAAAACTTTCAATCTGACATTTTTAAATTGTTCTTGGAAGGTGACAGCTTAGAAAATTGTTACAAATCTGTGGCTACAGTAGCAAATAATTGGCTAGATGTTTTAGATACCAAAGGAGGTATGTTGGAGGACGAGGACTTAATTGAACTTATTTGTGAAAATAGAAGTATGTCAAAAAGTTTGTCAGAATATGGAAACCAAAAGTCTACTTCAATCACGACAGCGAAAAGATTGGGTGAATTTCTTGGTGAAGAAATGGTTAAAGATGCTGGTTTGGCATGTAAATATATCATTAGTTCCAAACCAATTGGAAGCCCCGTCACAGAAAGAGCAGTTCCAGTCTCTATTTTTTCTTCGGAGAAGAAAGAGTATTTTTTGAAGAAGTGGTTGAAAGATCCGTCGTTAGAAAATTTTGATCCAAGAAGTGTTATCGATTGGAACTATTACTATGAACGTTTGGCTTCTGTTGTTCAAAAAATTATCTCTATTCCAGCAGCATTACAAGATGTAAAGAATCCAGTTCCAAGAGTACCACATCCTGAGTGGTTACAAAAGAGAATCAGCTCCAAAGAAGATAGCAAACAGCAATCATCAATTTCATCATTTTTCGGTCAAGCTACAAAGAAAGAAGTATTACAGAAACAGATTAAATCAATCCAAGACATAGAAGACTTTGGAGAACTAGACGCCTCTATTCCGAAAGGACGAGTTAGCAAGGTAACATCAAGAAAGAGGAGAAGTGGAAAGGCAAACAATGTCTCTGATTCTGAAGAAGAGGAGAGAAACAGTGCCATTTTAAATGGCGAATGCCCATCAATGACTGTAGATTATGCTGGATTCTTACAATATCAAAAGGCTAAATGGAAAGTCCAAGAGAAAACCAGAGAAAGAAGAAAGAAGCTATTTGGATCAAATGCAGAATCTTCTCATAGGTCTTCAGTTGGTGGAATTATTCGAAGACAAGCTGAAAATATTGCTGGCTCTGATTGGGAGATCCTAGAATATAAAGCGGACCCATCTAAACCGGGTGATATTAAAGTATACGTCCTGGCTAGTAATAAGGTACACTCTTTCACTTTTCATATACCAAAAAAGATATATGCTAGTTTCAAGACTGAGTTATCACCTAAGAAAACTATCAGAAACTGTGAAATTGAAAAATCAACAGCTGTGTTACCAAATGGTCATGACGGTTCTAACTTATACAAGTTAACTATGCCGGAAGAAACTTATTTAGAGGAGTCTACAAAAGTTGAAAGTTTGTTACAGGATTCAAATATTTTGGGACTTTATGAAACTCAAGTTGGAGCAGTAGAAAGGGCAATTATCGATTTAGGCAACAATATCAGATTCGATGACACTAAGGTTGGAGCTTTAGGTAAAGGTTTGAAAAACGGGTTTAATAAGAAGGATTTAATGAAAGTAGAAAGGGATTCTTATTTGAAGCGCTTTGGTATGGACATTATCTATTTTTTACACCTTGTAACTAATAGTTATGAATTCTTTATCATTTTTAAATCCTGGGAAAATTCAGCAAGCATATTTGTATTAAAGCCATCTGCAAATGCACAGGAGTTACCACCTAATATGGACAAAATATATAGGGAGATATTTGAAGCCAAGAAAGACAAATTGGGCAAAATGTACAGCATTATTGAATACCCCGAAGAAATGAAATTTGAGCATACTTATTTCCATGACACGGGCAAAATATTTAAGAAGATGGACAATTGCATAAGCAAAATATATGAGAGTAGAAGCAATAGAGCATTACTCGCAGTACAATCTCCTTATACAACAAAAGTCTTGAACCTTTTAAAGTCAACAGCGAGCTTTCCAACTATAAAAATGAATATAAGTGAACTTTCACTACCTGCTGTTGGATGGCAGTCGTTGATTATTAAGAGAGTTGTTAATCATTACTTTGTATTGGCATCATGGATCAAAAAATTGATTTCTTTGGCTAAGTATGGTAACGTTCCTTTATGTAATTTACAAATTGAGAATATGGGGTATTTAATCGACATCGAATATGCCAGAAGATTAAGCCAGAACAATATAGTGTTATGGCTTTCATCACGGCCATTGCCAGACCATGGTGGATTCGAGATGGATAAAGCCCAAGACTTTGAAAATTTGGAATTTCCTACTATCAATAACCCAGAAATTTATGAAACAGCTTGTTTGGAAGTTGAGATCGGTACCCTAACAATTAATACGATTTTGACTAGCGCATTAATTAATGAAGCTGAAGGGACCGACTTAGCTGATGATGTAGTTCAATTTGATAATAATAATGGAGCTTCTACAATCGCTGAAGATTCGTTTTCTACGCCCGCATTAGGTATATTGCGAGGAATGGTTAAAGATTGGTGGGATGATGCATTAAAAAATAATGATAACGCTGATTCTATGATGAATAACTTAGTAACTTGGGTCCAAAGATCAGATTCTCTTTTGTATGATTATTCTTTGCATTACCATGTTCACAACTTAACTACTAAGGCATTATTACAATTGATTGGTGAATTTAAAAGAATGAATGCACAAGTCATTTTTGCTAATAGAAACAAGATGCTTATACAAACAACTAAAGTTTCCATTGAGAATTCATATGCTTATGGTCAGTACATCCTTAAGGCTGCCAGATCAAAACCATTGTTCAACTTTTTAGATTTGAGAATTGTTAAATACTGGGATTTATTAGTTTGGATGGATGAATATAACTTCGGTGGTAGATGCTGTACGGAAATAACCAATGATGAAGTGCAAAACTTGATACCTGTGAACAAATGGCAGATTACGAAATTTTTGCCTGTCATTTTTCAAAATGAATTTGAAGATTGGCTAATTATATTCTTAGATTCATTGACTAAATTTAAAAACGATACATTAATCCCTGGTACTCAAACTGGTACACCAAGAGTCACTCAGATTGCGCATATATTAAAGGGCCAGAAAAAGCTTGATTCAAATGAGGCAGAAGAGGAGAGCATTTCAAACGGAGTGATGGAACTATTTAGAAAGCCATTACAAAAGAGGATAGAAAAATTGGCACGCCGTCAAAACGAATCAATCCTTAACCCAGAATTAAGACAAGAATATGACTTTCCTAAATTACCTGGTTCTTGTACGAGTATGAAAAATCCTTCCTTGGAACTAGTTAAGTTCTTGTGCGCCGTGTTTGGGTTATCAAGAAAGAGAAACATAGAAGTTAGACTTTTTAGAAGGGAGTTATTATCAATTTTTGATATCAAAGAATTTAGTGATGAAGCAGCCTTCAAAAATCCAAGCAGCTCTTTGAAAATTCCCCATGTTATATGCGATTATTGTAACTATATTAGAGATATTGATTTCTGTCGTGATGAAGAGAAGAATATTTGGAATTGCAGTAATTGCAATAAAACGTACAATCGAGTGGCAATCGAAGAGGAACTCGTAGCCCAATATAATAAATTGCTAACCAAGTTCTACATTCAGGATCTTAAATGTTCTAAGTGTCATCAAATCAAGAGTGATAACATGAGTGAGTATTGTAAGTGCTCTGGGAAATGGACAGAGACTTTAAAATATACAGAAGTGGATAAGAGACTCCAAATATTTTCTAACGTTGGTGAATTTTTCAATTTACAGTTACTTAAAGGTATAATTGAAGAACTTGCGTTATAACTAGCATATGTATTTAAATATTATTTATAATGTATACATTAAGTCAGATGTGCGTAGAAATGCTTCTCGCGTTTTGCGATTCAAAAGCTAAATTTGCAAATCGATACAAATAACGAAGCGTCAACTAGCAAAGAAATGTCTTTAACAGAGGAAGTGCTAGCTGATTTAAAAAAGAAAGTAAGATGCAGAGAGACTCAAATTGAACTTCTTAATGCATTTATTTCTAAAGAGCTGGAAACACTGGTTCTGTCTTTAATTGTTCATGGTTACAAGTCAATTGGCAAAACTTACACCATTGAAAGATATTTAGAAAAGTTGGGAATAAAGAAGACAATAGTCAAGTGTGATGAATGTGTTACAAAAAAGCTTTTGCTTCAAAGATGTTTAAAGCGAATTCGAATAGATAGTGGTATTGATATGTCTAAGTATAATCAACTATTTAACTACAAAGGAATTGAGGTGACCAATGTTGGAAAGCTATGTGAAACTTTTGCAAGTTTTGTTGTTGCATTGGAGCAGTTTATAGAAGAAACAAATTATGAAGATCCTCATGTTCTTTTATTAGACAGATTCGATCAATGTATGGATCCTACAAATGAGTTATTCCCTGGCTTTCTTAGGTTACAAGAGCAGTCTAAGATTAAGAATCTAACCGTGATATTCGTCATATCCAGTGATGAGCCTAAGGAGATAAGTACAAATCCAGTTCCTCATATTTATTTCACGCCATATACACAAGATCAAATAGTTGAAATTTTACAAAATAATCAGTTCTGCTTCTTTGAGAATGAGATGTATGATAATCATTCAGGCGAAGAATTTTGGAAGCAGTATTCTAAAATAATTATTGATTCTTTTTTTGCATATACAGGTTCTAATATGAATTTAATAATAGACATCTGCTTTAAATTATGGTGGAGCTTCATACGGCCGGTGGTCGAAGGAAGATACAAACCGAGTGAATTTCTCAGAATATATAGAGAGAATAAGGATCTCTTCACTAACGATTCAATTATAAATAATTCTTTGGTTCGTGAATACGGTACCCTAAATGAAGCCAAATCTACGAACGCTACTAATGTTGATGATTTACCCATTCATTCTAAGTTCATACTTATTGCATCGTATTTGGCATCATTTAATGAACCTAAAAATGATTTAAATATATTTTCTAGGATTAAAGTTAAAGGAAAAAAGAGAAAATCAAACATGACCAAGATTAGAAAGGGGGAATTATCGAAAGATGATATCAATACAAGGTTGCTTACACCAAATTATTTTGACTTAGAAAGATTGCTAGCCATCATATCGGTGATCTACAGAAATGAATCAGAATCATTAAACAAGTCTAACGAAGACTTTTTGAATTTTTATGATAATATTTCAGAAAGAGAGTTAGCAAAGAAGGAACAGGAGTTTGCAAAGTTTACTTTAAACTCAAATATAGACTTGAACAGTCAAATAGCTACATTAGTATCGCTAGGTTTATTGACAAGAACAACTGCATTAGATATTTTAAGTTCTAAGATAAGATGGAAATGTAATATTAGTTGGCCAATGGTTGAAGGAATTGCTAAAGAAATCAATTTTCCATTGCACAATTATTTACTTGATTAATTATGACATGTCACCTGAATCGAAATTAACATTAATTACTGATTTAAAATTCTTTTCATTAATTTTTCGTACTACAACGTTATTTTGGAAGTAATCTTTTGACCAATGATACATTTCAAATTCAGAAAATGGTCCATGAATTTCATCTTGCCCGTTCCACTTAAATTCCCAAATTTTATCACCATAATAAGCATCCTTACTATTATCCTCATCATCTTCTCTTGTCCTTTTCTTTCCCCGCGACCCTTGCTTATAGTCAGTACCTGTCTCTTGTGTATATTTTCTCATCAATTCTTCTCTTGTTAATTCATAAGTATTTATAATGCCCTTCTTATTAATTAATTGATCGCATATTTCTGTAAGTCTGATAACTGTTTTTTTCCTTTCTTGATCATTTTCGTTATTCTTATGATCTTTTTTCCTAGATCTGGATTTCTTAGGAGGAGAAAATCTTGTAAGTGCTTCCATAGGAGTTTCGACAGGTTCTAACAACTCAATTAAATCAGATAATAGTTTTGCTATCGGTATGAATTCATCGGTGGATTCTTTCATTCTTCGTTCCCTATCTAATCTATTTCTCTCTAGTTGTGCTTTCTTCGCTCTTTTTATATCACTCTTTTTTAAATCCATCCATTCTTCGTTTTTATCGTTATCATTATCAGATGTATTTCTAACAAAATTACCGCTTTCATCGAATTTTCCTTCTTCTGCTTCTTCAATGAGATCAAATGCCTCTATTTTAGGTGCCAGTTTATGTTTTGGATGAGCTGCACTCTCAGCATTATGCAAATGCTCTATATTTGTATAATAATCTATTTTTGTTTTATTATATTCTCCATTATTGCTATCTTCATTGTCTTCGTTGTCATCGTCACTTTCATATATTGGATTGAGTTTGTAATCTTCGTTCACAGGATCATCAAATTGGTCCTTCTCAAAAGTTTCAGTATGTTGCAAGTTGCCAATAGTTTCTGAATCGTCTATTTTATCCTTTTCATTATCTCCAACACCTTCATCATTATCTTCATCACTAGCGAACATATCATCATTGGATTCCTCACCTTTGTTATCAGTTATTTGCTTATCTTCGTTACGATAATCTTCAAGCGATGAATCTGAATCATAATTTAATCGTACTTCGTTACGATGCTTCAGCTTATATCTTGCATTATTACCAGGCAAATCATCATTTAGCATGTCATCCTCGTATTGCTTATCATTATTATCCATTGTGATGTATATTACTTTTGACTTGGATTTTATTAAAAAAACTGAAATGGGTGCGATGAACTTCAATATTTGAAGCAAGATGAATTCTAATACGATATTTGATATCAACAAGAGAAGAAAGTTAAATAAAGTGGATATGACAGAGGTTGACTACGATATGGATAAACTATTAAACCTAGAAGAAGAATATTATCAACAAGGTTATCAGGAAGGGCAAGACTTCTCAACTAAACAACAGTACAATGAAGGTAAAGAATATGGATATCAAACAGGATTTCAAAGATTTTTAATAATAGGATACATACAAGGCTTAGTAAATTACTGGAGAGAAAACATAGATCAATATGAAAAGGGAATAGAGAATAAATCACTAAGAAATCATATTTCACAATTAAATGAATTAGTTCAAAATGTACCAACTACGAATGGAATGGATGAAGTTAAGGAATTTGAGAAGCGAATAACCAAAAGTAGAAATAAATTGAGAGTTATAGCTAATATATGCAAAGAACTGTGGAAAGTGAATAAATTAGATAATTTAATGAACGAAATAGGTGGAAAGCTACAAGTAAGTGAAAATGTCGATGATATGTGGTAATATGTACATATATAATAATTAAAAATAAAAGTCAAAATCTAAGGATTTGTATTTGCTTTCTAGTTTATAATTTAAGATCCCACCCAATGGACAATCATTAACACCAATAATCAAGTCCTCGCCGTAACCATACTCCATAGGAGCAAAATTTAATCCCGTACATTTGCCAAGAAAGTCTATTGATTGAACTCGCAGCATATAATTATCAGACTTTGATAAATCGTTCATTTGAATAATACCCACATGATCTAAGCTTTCCGCCCAGCTTAGATACTCACCATTACAACTAAATTTACAATTTCTTACTGGTGCACCTTGCGATGATAAAGTCCCCAACGCACTATTCCAACAATGCACACTTTCCTTTGTATTTCTCCTATCCCAAATTTTGATGCTACTATCTTGATTACCTGTGACTAGAATGTTTTCATTTTTAGGTGACCAGTCACAACTAAAACCATAGTCCTTATGCCCTTTGCATTCCTGACTATTATCAATTGAAGGCATTCTCTTGTCCATGATATACGAATTAATATGATCTCCGGTAATGATAAATTCATTGGGATTATGGGGATTGATACTTAGACAGTTTATTGAAAAAGGTAAATTATGCAGTTGTGTACACCCTGTGGTCATATCTATTATTCTCAATACCTTATCATTAGACGAAATAATCAATTCTCTATCATCATGTATCGCTATATGATTCGTAATTCCCTCCGAATCATTAGTTAAATTGTATTCGCCCATCAATTCTGAATTTACTGGATTTGAAATATCTTGCAATATATAACCACCTTCGAATGTACCACATGCAAGTATGTTATTCGAACAGGCCATAGTAGATATCCTACTGTTTGAGTTATATAATAATGACCTGGATTCCATAAGACAGTCCAACTTCATACCATTTCTTTCTCTAGTTAATTGATCATCTGGCATCAAACGGTTAACCCGGAAAAATGTTTGACATTCATCTGTACTTGTCGCATCTATTGGAAAATTATAATCATATAAATGACTCAGGGGATAGAAAATACCGTTAGATAGATTTTCGCTGCAGCAGACTAGATTCCTTAGCTGGAAATGTGTAATATGTAGTTTTAGTTTGCAGAAAAATTTGTGGAACTGAAAAAAATTTGTTTTTGTTTTGTAAGTCTGGAAATTAAAGTGCTAGTTCGTTAGTATAATTCTAGTTAAAGTAGAAAGTTTAAATTACTTACATCTCTAATAGTTTCTCTAGACTTTGGAATATTATAAATCCAATTTATTTCTCCTATTCTTCCCCTATCAATAGAAATCTTTTCCCTTAGGCCCGATGGCCAAGATACTCCCTGACAGTCTGTTTCATTAAGATTCTGGATCGAAAATGGTAAATTATCCTCTCTTAGTTTTAGTGCATTTAAGATACTTAGAATTTCTGACTTCTTTAGCGCTGAATTTTCATCGTATAGAAGATTATACAAGAAGGATAACGATTCTGATTGACTCAACTCATATTCATGGCTCGATTCTTGATGCGGACTAGTGGCCTCAATAGCATTACTATCCTCCGCCACATTAGTGGTTTCTTCTACGGAGATATACCGATCTCTCGGAGCACTATTGGAAAGTGTGTTCGTGGTATACGTGATTTGTTCTTCCGTTAATTGTATAGCCATGATGTGTTAGAACGGGATGCCAACTCCTATAGCTCCACCCACTTACTGCTCTTCCTATAATAATAAGATACTATTTGAAAACAAGCTCTTATATCTCTTTTGGTAACAACACTGTAATATAATTCGTTTCTGAGTGTAAATTTGATCAAACCATAAAGTACTAATACGAACAGTTGTAGCTAAAAACTATTATTACTCAAAATCAAGAAATTAAATGTCGTGCTAGTGCTGCAATTTTTGTTGCAGTTAATGTCGCATAAACATTTTTTTGGTACCAGTCACTAATATACCTTAGTTTAGTAAACCTTCCGCTAAAAACATAGGGCAGCCTGAAGTCATCTCAGACTAATTTTAGTACCTTAATCTAATGCAGATATGTTATTCGGTGTTACATATAATAGAAAATTTTAAAATTGGTTCACCAAAAAGAGAAAGCTTGGTTGAATTGGCTCCAAGACAAAACTCCAATATATATATATATATATATCCCTATCAATAATTTTAGCAAAAATTCATTAGACGAGGAATAAGGAAAGAAGACCCTTAAAAGGAAAGGTTCTTTATAACAGATTATAAGTTAGACGCCTAGGGTGAGAGCTATAGAGTATATATCTCTCTTTTACAGATTAGTAAGCAGTAAAATGCGACTGATTTTTTTGATAAGTTGATTTTGATCGGCATAGCATATATAGAATTTTATTATTCATCTTTTCCTGTATTTCTATATATTTGTCCAACGAAAGTAATTTATCAATAAGATGTCTCATCAATATCATTTCGACGTTACAATGGCATGTTCATCATGTTCTAATGCTGTAAACAGAGTATTGAGCAAATTAGATGGTGATAATAAGATAGATGTTTCCTTAGAAAAGCAAACAGTTGATATCACTACTGATCAAGATTACGACACTGTTTACAATACCATTGCCAAGACTGGTAAGAAAATCAATGATGGAAAGGTTATACAATAGAGAGGTGATATTTACGTAGTAATTAGAAATATAAAATTTGTTTATTATGTTTCAACATTTCTTATATCAAGAATTTCATCAATGTAGTTATCTCTAAGATCGCTTTTGATAAAAACACTTTCAATGATGGATATTAACTCAGCAGTAGTGAGATCAAAGAATTCTCCTTGGTAGAACATCTCCATAATGTCTTTTAAGTGATTATTAATCAAAAACAAAACGTTGTTGAGCTTGTTATACGCCGTCACAGTAGTGTTGGATTCGTCTACCAATACTAAATTCGTATTGACTATGTGTTGAATGATTTTGATTATAGTGGTCAATTTGGTTGATTGGTACTCCGTTATTTCATCCATTGATATAATAGAATTTATCATCCAATTAAGAATTATACTGATAACGTCCAAAATGATCCTTTTGTAGTTTTGTCTATTAGTTGACTTCAACTTAGACTTATTCATTTTGTTGAACCAATTATCAATTAGTTTCAATTTACTCTCGTTTTCATTGTCTAGCTTAAAATCATCAAAATTGCTAGAATCCGATATAAAATCATCATGTTTCAAATTAATTGAGACTAGAATTAATATGACTTCATTAGACAAAGATTGAATGCATTGTTTGAGATTGATGTCTAAGAATTTCGTTAACTGTTCATTCATGAAAGAATTGTTTAAAGTTTGTAAATCATTATACAATAAAAACGATTCATTTAATGACGGATATGATATGGTAGAGAATGATTCAAGGGCGGAAATAAGCGGTTGGATATTATTCTTACCAGATTCTGCTTTGTATTCGAGTACTATATCCCGTAATCTTGAAGGCATTTGGGAAATCTTTTGTACTGCCTTATTTCCTTTCCTTTTATTGGAATTCGTTTCTCCATCATCCCATCTATCGTCGTCCCAGCCGTCTTCGTCCCAGTCATTTTCTGCTTGCCTTTGGTTGTCGGATTGAGAATCAATCTCAGGTATTTCTTCGTCATCCCATCCGTCATTATCCCATTCATTCCAATCATCCTTATTTTCATCTGAAACATGATTGCTGTTATTCTGATCACCTTCTGCCTTCTTATTTATTTGCTTTTGTTCCGCCTCCAATGAATAATATTCATCATGTAAGTCTTTTGTTAATTGACCGAACTCATTGTTAAAAAGATCCCTGAGCCTATTAATATACTTATCCACGACCCAATCAAGATATAAGTCATTCAACTTATTATTAAGGTCAGCTCCTGACGATAATGATCTTTCAACTGATAAATTCCAATGTGATTCTTTGGATAACTTAACCACGCCAAATAGGCTTTGAATTAGATCTTCATTGGTAGGATTAATAAGATTATTTATATTTTCCGAAACCTTATTTGTCAAGTTATTTGAAATCCTCGACAGGAAGAAATTTTTAAACGATTGAATATTGGATTGATTTACAAAGCTCATGAATTCGGTTATTGATTCACAATATTCTTTAAAACCAGCTTTTTCATTCAAGACTTTTAAGACATATTTATCGTCTTGATGATCTAACGTTATTATTTTGTTTTTATTTATCAATCGATCTAATATTTTGTCCCATTGTAATTGGAGTTTACGATGTGAGGATTTAATGGTAAATGATGAGTCAATTGTTTCAAAGAGATTAAAAATTTCAATGAATTCCTTGTAAGACATGTCAATATCATTTGTCAATACATTGTTAACGAAAGAATCATCAGTTGGAAAATAGATGTGGAAATTAGACTGTAACTGTTTTCCTGTTTTTTCAATTAAATCTTGATATGATTTATTTAAACTATCAAGAATGATTAAAGACTCATCGGACTGGGATAATTTTTGTTTTAATTTTGTTAAGTTGTTAACTATAGATTGTAATTCATATTTGTCACACCTGTAGTTTGGTTCGTCGACAGGATTCAAGGATATACTAATCTCTTGAATTAAACCTTTAATAATCCATAAGCCATTCAATTGAGCTAATGCGTCATCACTTACATTGAGTTTATCATTCAACTGAGATATGCTTAATGTTTTAAGATCATCTTTGTGAGTTGTTTCTGATGGTAATTTCAAGTTTTCATCATTTATCACGTCAATAGCTGCAGTATACTTCACAGATTCCAATTCATTATCGATAGCTTGAAGGTCAGATTCATACTGTGAAACTAAGTCTGTTATCGACATTTGTAATTATATAACTTTTATTTAAGTAAAGCAATCTGGATCTTAAATTCGTTCGATGATTTTATTTTCAAATAACGCATTATTTATTTATGAGCATAAAAGCTGCTTTATATAATTTAAATAGTTTGATCTAAACAAATTGAAATGATCTAAAAATGCATAGAGTTAAAGAAGCTGAGCGTAAATTTTCAAATTATATTAAATCTTCAGTTATATCATCATCAATATATTCGTCATCTTTATTCATTCTGTAAATCGTCATACCCATACTTGCAGCATTCAATACACTCATAAACCAGTCGGGTACAGGTATGCCATATAATTCAATCAAATTAAATCCCATGTCTAAGAAGTTACCAATCAATTCCAACACTAACATCATTTTATCGAATTGTAAGTCCTTCAAGACTTTCTCGTATCTCCTAAAAATATTATTATCATCATTGTTATCATCTTTATTGATTAATAACTTAGAATTCTTATTCAGGTTTAAGATTGATAATTCAATATTGACCTTTCGTTCTTTTTTTATTACATTTAGTAATTGTGATATAGTTTTCCGAATCAAGAAAATTAATATCACTACCCATAATTTGTTTGTTTGTTTTAGCAAATCAACTAGCCTAGCAGGAAACATTGGAAATCTAGAAAATAAATGTAAATTGTCAAGAATATTAGCTACGGTTTCAAGAATTTCAATCAATACTCTTTCAATATTTTTAAAAGTATACTGAAAAGGCAATTTCTGTTTTGTATTGTTTTTTTTAACTACTGGTTTTTGAGATGTGACACTGAATTTATTGAATAGTGGAGAGTATAATGGTTTCACAATTGGAGCAGGGTATTCTTTCGTGTATTTGTCGTAATTGGTTGTCTTATTCTGGCTCTCTTGTTTCTGTTGGTATGTTAAAACGTAATTTGATAAATTGTTTAGTTTCTCCTGCGTAATAGATTTGTTACCTCTTTTCTGTTCTTGTTGAGCTAACTTGAGAATATTGTCTATAAGTTCCTTCTTATCAGATTTAACTGTCGACGTAGTAGTGGTTTCAACCATGCCAATATTTAGATGTACTTATCATTAATCTACAAATCATTTTAGTCTACATATATTCAAATCTGACCGAGGTATATCCGATTACATAATCAACATGGGGTCGGATTGGTAGCTATATAGTAAGATATTGGATCAAAAGCTTGAGTATAAGCTTCAACATAAGCATATTAATGGATTGTGACTTCACCATTCAAGTAACATAACTCAGGCTTGCATTAGCTATTTTGCAGTATGCTTCATAACTTTGTAGTTGATTTTCCAGAGTTGGTCTTTTATTTTGAATTCTGATTTCTGTACTGGTAGTAGACATATTGAACCAGTTATATAAGTTGTTTGTTTTCAAAGGATCAAGGGGTTTCTAATAAACCATTAATTAATAACAAAAAGTTTTTCATTTTATCTTCGTTGGTATTAATCTTACGTATGAGATATTGATCGTTTAAGTCAGCTGTATTCAAGATATTAAAGTCTTTATTCAAGAGAATAATATGGTTATTGATAACTAGCTTGAGATCTGTATTATCAACAAATTCAAACCTGATATGAGATAGATCATTTAAGCTAATTAGGATTTCATTCATTTCCTTGACCCACTGAGCGTAAAACTGATTGTCATTGGGTTCCTTATTGTGTTCAATATTCAGTAACTTGGATTTTAATGTCGTTAGTTTTTCTTGTAACTTTTGGAGATGCTGTTGCTGGTTTTCATTCAATTGAGTTTTCAAATGTAACTCATTACTAGCTTGAGCAGGAGTAGTAATATAATCTTGTAATAGTTTATCATTAGCACTTGTCATAATATTTGTGAGATCTTTCTCTTTCAGACCTGTGGAAATTTCAATCAAGCTTTTGATTATTTCCTTGGTTTCATCTTTTTGGTTATCAATGATTGAATTTATTTTTTCCTCCATCCTTTGTACTTCTTCTAGCATTTTAATGGTTTCATCACACTTCTGTTGATACTCTTTATTTAATTCGACGGTTTCTCTAGAAATTTCGTGTATATCCTTCATCTTATTATTCATTGATTCTTTCAATGCCTTTAGTGCTCTTTTCGAATGAACATTCTCTTCTTGTAGTCTATTAATATCTTCCTGTTGAATAGATTTAGGTGGATTATCGAAAAGTGATCTTAAAAACTTCTCCTTTGTCTCTTGTTCAAGATATTGGAACTTTAGCTTCGAGAAGTTCTCTTTTTGAAAGTTAATCTCATCGTTGATTGAAGTAGGATTTTCAATGTTTTCATTGATTTTGCTCATATGTGATTGAAAATCATTCTGAGCCGATAGAATAGATACATCGTTATCTAGTTCATCTAGTTGCTTTCTAAAAAATATTGCTTCCTTCTCCATAATGACTGGGGATATGTATTTGCATTGATCTATCTCTTATCATATACTATTTATGTTTTGTTTTTATTTTCATAATAAAGGTCGCGTAAAAAATTAATCGTTCTACAGATTCAGATTGATTCAGATTCAGTCGCTGAATAATATTCTTAACATATTTTTGATTGGATTTATATACTGCAATATGCTGATTCTCTCTAGCTTTAATATAAAAGGAAAGCTAGAGGTTAGTTATAAATTTAAAGATAAAAAAATAAAACAGCCTTTTTTTCTCCACTACTGAAGTACGAGCAGAGCGCCTTACCTGAGGTACTAATTAGAGCGATTTGTGATTTTAGATGTAGGGACTCGACATGGGTTGATTATATGGGCCAGTGATCATTATTTGTATGAAATGTATGATGGTGTTGGCAATGTGAAAGATGTTATACTACGATCTATAATGAAGCAGAAATTTAATTACGAAGCGAGCTCGTAATACGATAATTCTCGATATACCCACGAATGCATTTTTATTTTAGCAGTTTATTAAGTATTAAGTGACTATAATATTATACAGCGATACAGCATTTATTGTAAACGAAGTTTAAAAATCTTATATACTAGACTTGAACATCTTTAATCTTTTCAATTTGCTCATTTAAGACAACTGGGACTTCAACAGCTTCATGATCTTCAACGGTCTTTGCCTTGGACTTTTCTTCCTTTTCGCTAGGTGTCATCATCAAATCGGCAAAGTTGATTCTAGAGCCCTTATCATCTTCATTATCTGCGGTCTCATTCCATTCTTTCAATTCTAATTCATGCTCTCTTTCAATAGCAAATTGAACAGCTTCAAGAACATTTTCACATAAATGCTTTGGCTTGTACTTTGGAACGGTACCTTCTTGGTAAACACCAGTTTTAACTAAAATAGAAAACCACGAAACATCGTGTGAGTTGGCAAATCTGATATCTGATTCTGGGGTATCACCAACAAAATACACTGTTGATGCTGGTGGTAACTCTAAAGTAATTTTATCTTGATTGCCAACAACTGCTAAAGGTTCTTTGTAAGGGTCCTCCTCATCATCGGAATCTTCAAGACCTTGGAACGATTCTAACTTCGCTTGATTAATAATCTCTTCACCTTCATCATTGATCAAGATATCTGCCTCATCTGCATTTGGATCGTTGATCGACAATTTTTTCAAGTGCTCATCCAAAACACCTTGCCTCCAGTTACTCAAGACCTTGTTAGCAAATTTGAAGGTACCCTTTTGTGGTTTACCGAATCTGTTCACCTTTAATTCTTTACCGGTATGTTCCTTATATAAAGCAGCAATTGAAACTTGTAAAGCACCCATACCATATCTAGATAATTTGTAATTGGTAGCCCAAATGAAATCAGAGTGAGCAAAGTAGATTTGAGGACCTTCATCAAAAGTCTTAGACTGTGTGCCCATTATACCATCCTTAGACAATAATAATTCCAAAATGATCTGTTGATCCGCAGCCCAATTTCTTGAGTCAGCGAACACCATAATGGCATCAATCTTAACCTTGGAAAAGTCAACATCTCTACAGCACTTCAATTCCTCATCAGTTAAGTCATGGTAAGGTGAAACAGCCGGATTCCACTTTAACACATCGAATGGGGTGTAAACATTTTTGAAGCCATATGATTCTGCCACGTTACGACAAACATTTCCTAAACCACCAACAACTAACACGTTTTCATAAACACCAACTAAATCTTTCATAGGAGTGTGTCCTTGAATGATTTGTTCTGGAGTTATGGTACAGTTCAACTTCTTGGATAAGTCTTCTGATCTGACATGCTCTGGCTTACCACCACCGTTTGTCACAAAAATCGAGGGAACAGTGATATTGTATTTGTTGTGACCGTTCAACAACTTCATGGCTTCTACAGCTTCTGGAATAGTATCTGGACCTCTCAATATCACACCATCAATATCAAAACAGAAGGCGTACGATGCAACTCTTGCATGATCGACAACAATCTTCTTCTTTCTTTTGATAATAGATGAGTTTCTAGACAATTTGGCTAACGAATCCACCTTCTTTAAGTTTTGCGAAGATGATTTGTTCAAAGAGGTTGACGAAGATAACTTCGTCAACCCATTTTGCCAACTATTCAAATCAGTTAATGATAAAGATGATACTTTGTGCTTTCTTTCTGCAGGTTCCAATTGGTCAATCCCGTCGTTATTCAAGTAAGACTGGAATTCCGGTTTTTCTGACTTTGCGGCAGCAGTAGCGGCATCTGATGCTTTTGGTGATGATGACATCTCTGTAGTTTTCTGTATAATTTGATCTATTATTCTGGGACTTTCTGTAAACACGTAGCAATAATTAATGCGTGACTATAACTAATATATTATCAATAAATATTATTAAGATGTATAGTTGAAAGTGTATCGATAAGAAATTTCCAAATATGTTTAAATACTCTTGAAGTTGAAATCAAGTTTACTTTTTAATAAAAAGAGGGAGATTTTCCTAACTTATATACTGTGATTGTATGATATCATTGAAGAGGGGGGAAGAATGAGTGGGAGAGTGTGGTTGCGCAGCCCTGTGTTGAGCTGCACTATAATTGCTATTTACAGGTAAAGTGGTGCTCGGTTGACAAAAGAGTCAACATTATGGGTCAAGAGGTAGCAAAATGCAGTGACGCCAGTAACGAGCGGTTATTGAATTAATCCAGAAGTGTCCGATTTACAAGGTACAAGGATTATTTTTAATTTTTACGACTAGAAGCACCGGAACTGTAAACAATTATTTATAGCAAATGATATATATATATATATACGGCATAAAATTGTGAATGGACTTAAGCGATAGGTAAACCCGTGGATGTATTCTTGTTTTGATGAAATTCAGGGCGGCAATGTTTTATGGGTGCAGAGATTTTAGTCGTATTGTGCTATTGTTTATTGTTGGGCGAGAAAAATAATTAGATCGACTCGGACTTTTTGCCGCAAGGAAACATTCTAGAGAAGTCTTAGCAGTATTTGGCGAAATGTATATGGAAGATAGAAGTTAATGGGAGAAAATAGTCGAAGGTAGGAGAAAAGTTGCAAAAGAAGGTTCTCGAAAATATGCGGGTTTACGGGTGCGGGTTAGTTCGTGTTGATAAAATATCATTAATAATTATACAGGTATATAGCACATCACTCATCGTGTTCCGAAGCCTTCTTCATAGCAGCGATTTTGACGAGTGGCGATAACGATTCTACGTCATCGGCTTCAAGTATGAACTTGTCGTTCAAAAGCTGGTCGGCGTTTCCTCTTTTGTTGAAGTCCACCTGTAAACACCAGCTTAAAAACTTTCTGATATCATAACTCAATGCTTCTGGCTCTTTAAGCTTAGGCGTACCATTAGTTGCAATCAAGTAAAGGGCTCTCAATGGAGTTTCATTCAAGTACGGAGGTTCTCCTTCAATCATTTCAATAATCATGATTCCTAGAGACCACACGTCGACTTTCGGACCATATTCCTTTCTTGATACAACCTCTGGGGCCATCCAGTATGGTGTTCCTACCATTGTGGTCCTTTTCAAGTTAATTTCATTAATTTGAGCACAGAAGCCAAAATCGGTCATTTTAATGTTACCGTCAATATTCAACAAGATGTTATCCGATTTAATATCCCTATGAATAACACCTTTTGAATGCAAGAATTTTAAACCTTTCAATGTTTCTCTACAGACTGCACCTATTTGCCCTTCAGTCATAACACTGTGGGTTACAATTTCAGTTAATGAACCACCTTCCATATATTCCATGACAACCCACAAGTCTCCTCTCAATAAATATGAATCTATGAAGTTAACAATATTTTCATGTTTACTACCTTTCATAACCAATATTTCATTGATAATTAGTTCTTTTTTGGGTTGTTGTTCTAAATTCATTTGTTTAATAGCAACTGTCTGTGATCTATGATTTACATCATGTGCTATATAAACACCACCCGATGCACCTTGTCCAATCTTAACTAAATCCTTGTAAAGCTCATTAGGATCACCTTCGCTACAAATTTGTTGCAACTTGGAAATAATCTGCTGGTTCTTACGCTTCTTATCTTCTCTCTTTTTTTGAGCCAAAAGTGCCGCTTGTTTTGCATCTCTTACAGGGGCTTGAGAATTTTTCTTTGGTGCATCGTTTTCTTTATTATTATACTTTTCTGATGCCTCCTTCAATGGCTCTTCTTTTTTATAAGACTGAGCTGTAGGCTGAAGCGGAGGAGGAGGAGCCGCTCTTTGCTCCATATTATTATCAGATTTTTGCTCTCTTTGTTTGGGGTTATTCAATAATGGACTATTATTTTTCTCTTCTTCAATTATATCAGGGCCATTGGTGTTATTAGTGTTATTGCCAGTAGTAGAATTAAATTGAGCAGTAGATGAAACAGGAGCAGTGGTTGAACCTTTTGTAGGTTCAACTTCGCTTTGGGTTGAAAGAGAATTACTGTGAGACTTTGATTTTGGAATTCCCATTTCAGAACTGTTATTTAATACCTTCGATTGTGGTACTTTCGCTGGCTCTGAAATTTTTCTACTATTATTCCTTAATGCCTTAATGGATTTTGAAGAAAACGATCTGCCCATGAATGAATTCTTCTTCAGAGCAGGCGACACGTTTGTATTCGTGCTTGGTGAAGGAGGCACTGGTGGCGGTTTCATTGATTTGGCCGAAGGCGTGCTTGAAGGTGGTTTTGGAGCTGGTCTGCTTGGAATGAATTGATTTTCGTAATTATTATTTGGAGTTTTGGGCGTTGCTTGCATATGTGTTGGCTGCGATGATTGTGATTTTTGAGATTGTTGTCTTTGGAGCTGTTTTTCAGACTGGAGAGGTGTTGCATAATGAGTTGAAGGAATACCAGGAGTCGAGGGAGGGGTGGCATTATAAATCGACGAATGTGATGAATCATTGTCATAGTGAAACTTTTTAAATGCATTCTCATCTGTATTATCATCGTTAGTATCTTGGTAGAATGCAACTATATCCATAACCGCTTGTGGGTGTTGTTGCTGTTCTTTCTTAGAGATTCCACTTGCTGATAACAATCTTTCCCATTCAATAGGCAACCCAGTATATGATCCGTTATCATCGACTCCAACATGCGCTACATGTTTCGCATTGAACGGAGTACTTATCTTCATATTTATCGCATGAGATTCTGGCGAAGAAGTCACACTTGTATTGCTCTTATTCTTACTAAACATATTCGAAAAGACCCCCTTCACTCTATTACCACTTCTTCGACTTTTAGCTATGGAGTTTGGATAACTTCCATTCATAGGGGAAGACGCATTCGAATTAGCGCCCGTTGATGGGGCACTATTATTTATACCCATACCAAGATGCTCTCTTGGCGAAGACGCCTCAGAAGTTGAACTTTGAAATTTATTCATTTGATTCATTACAGGAGTTATAGCTCTCGTCTGATGGTATGACTGATTAGATTGATTGGTTTGGGTCCCCGAGGGAGGATTTCGAACTACCGATCCTGACGAAACATTTCTTTGTTTCGATTCATTTACCAGGGCGTCACTGATATCAACATTAGATAATCCTTTATTTATATCATTATTCCCTTTATTTATACTGTCGTCAACATCAGTAGAAGTCTGTATAGTTGACTGACTGATATCAGCAATATTATCGTTTATTGATGCTTCATTGGACGCATTTAGTTCACCACGTATTTTTGGATTACCAGCTCTATTTTCTACGTTGTTGTCATCGATGTTTTCATCATCATGTGTTGGAATTTTATCCAAAGTATTATTCTTCATGATATTCGGAGCTCCAGAGGAATTGGACGTCTTTCTTGATATACTGTCAATTATTTGACCAATGCTTCCTTCACTTTTATTATTTTCCAATTGAGTTTTTAATATCGAATCAATGTTCAAATTGGAAGGCGGAGGGTTTTGTTGGGGTTTTCCTGGGTCTAATGTTGACTTATATGTATGCGAGGCTTCGTTGTTTGACTTTTCAGTCTCGACATCTTTAGTCTGATGACCTTCCTCTTGATTCAAAGTCTCAGTTAACTCATTGTATTGATTATCGTTACTCCTCAAACCAGAAAAATCATAAGTACCTGGCATTCGAGGTAAAGACCCAATCGACTTGCTAGTATCTGCTTCATAATCTTGCTCATTATTCTCGTCCTCATCTACTACTTCAATTTCAAACTCACGTTCATCGAATTCATGATCTTTTTCAAACTCTTGTTCAATAATTCGTTTGTATTCATCGTCCTCTTCGTCATGTTCTTTGCTTCTGTCGCCAACTTCTTCTCGTCCGCTGTCTTCTATATCCAATCGTTTATCAGAACCAATTTCAAAACTAGGTATTTTCTCGTGTATAGGCGACCCCAATTTATAGTCGGTATCCTTGCCTTTATACATGTTATAATTCACTCGATTTAGTTGGTGGATACTTCGTATATATCGTGTTTGTTTGTGACACAGGGGATAAATACTTCCAATTTTTAAAATTCTTCGCCAATTAAGCTATAACTAATTTGAATATCCAAATAATTTGCTATTTCAACTATTTGACCTATTTAAGTCCTAACGTTACGCAATGTGTAGAAAAATTAGCTATTCGTAAAATTATCGTCCAAGTTATTATCACCAGCTTTTAATTAAATTTTACATATAACAAAAAATTACCCGGTTTTTGAGCCTACGCGTAATCGACTCGTACATTACCTAATCGAGCCCGTTACAGCACACTCTATTGTTTGCATTCCTACCGTTTACCTTCAATTTCAAACCGCCCAGAATATTCTTCAAAGACATAATTATTTCTTGTCAAGTAGTTTTTGACAGCTATTCTTATCTTTGATTTTCCACCTTCTGAATGAATTCCGCGACCTGTAATTAAATTGAATGGACTTACAAATTGAACCTTCCACCCAAATCGGGTGAGTTTACCATCCACATGTCTCTGGTCCAATTCATCTTTCCACCAATCACGTAGAGCCAGTCCTGTAGCCTTAAGTGCAGTCGGCACTGTGAGATTATGCAAGTCTAGAGAATTAGTTATCGCGGAAGATTTTAATTTTTCTTCCATACGAGAAATTTCATCTGTGGGAGTAGGAGAGCGAGAGGAAGCAGCAGCAGTTGAAGACGAGCCGCTGGAGCCAGACAAAGAGACATCAGTAGACGCAGATGGAGAAGGCCAATTATTATTTTTGTACGATGTTTCGAATTTTGAAGTAAATCGTCCAATTCCATAGTTGGTAAACTCTATTTGTACGTTAGTTTAGTTA
>NW_015385509.1:0-48421 GCF_001447935.2 Debaryomyces fabryi
GGTCTTCAGGTGGATCTTCTGGTGGCTCTTCTGGTGGATCTTCTGGTGGCTCTTCTGGTGGATCTTCAGGTGGCTCTTCTGGTGGATCTTCAGGTGGGTCTTCAGGTGGGTCTTCTTGTGGATCTTCTTCTCTCACGGAAAGCTTATTCCACCTAATACCTCTCCATCCAAGCTTGTCTGCCCTGATATCCCTACGATAAGTCGGAGTCAACAAATCCTTGTTACCTTTGTCAGTAGGACTTCTCTTGAATTTGATTGCCTCATCATGGGCAACAACTGCTGATGCTATGCTGAACAAAACAGCCACGTTTTCGAATTTCATTCTTAATATTGTTATTTTGATATTTTGTAATTGATGTCTGAATTCATTTTAACTTCTTGAAAAAGCGTCCCATATAAATACTTTTTCAGAATATGTTCTACTTCCATCGATACCACTATATGGTCATCAACTAAAACCTCCTCTTCAGTTACGTTCCGTCTATCGTTCGTCTATTATGATTAATGAAATCAATATTTCTGGGCATTTCTTCTACTCTCATAGTTAACATCCATTAAATCTATAATAAGAACCCGTACTGCGAATTCCTATAAAATATCCCAAATCTCATATCACGAAACCTCAATCCAAGGTGGTCTAGAATGTGTCTCTGGTATAATCGCAAAAGAACCCTACTGGGTCCGAATGATTACTACTTCGTAAAATCTCATCTTCATTAAAAATATTCCTTTCAACTGATTCACTTACAGCGTAAACCCCTCTTGAATTGTTGTTCCAGATCTACTACTTTACGATAACACCTGGGATATATAACTTTTTGCAATAACCTAAGGTGATTAATCAATAAGTTGAACAGTAATCAAGTCGGCTTTGTTGCAAAATTATTTTGTTAAAAAATTATTAGAATTATTTTATATACGAGTACAGTATCTCGATTATCATTGGACATAAATAGAAAGGGTTCGTGAACTCAACTGTATTTCCATGAAAATAATATTCCAATGTTGATATTAATGCAAGCGAGGTATTTTTAGACTTCTAACTAATCTAAATATATACTTGATGGTCATTAAATACGATTTTGGTCCTTTTACATGCTTTATGGGTTTCCTAGACTAAGTGGTTAAGCTAGGAGTCAATATCTCCAGTGTCAGTCTGCTGTACGATTTTCAACCATTACTATGTAGAGGATATTGACCCCTGGTCAAAGCCTCGTAATAGACATAAGCGAAAAAACGAACAAAAGCCCCTCATGATTGTAATTTTTGAGTTTGATCGGATACAAATTCAACAATAGATATATTCGTGTATCTACTGGTTAGGCCGGTATAGAATACAATACACTTGACTATATAACATACCATTCGCCCTACAGAGATAACGGTACCACGTTTGGGCCATATATCTGATAACTAGTCGCAATAACCTTCTTAGAGCTGTATATTTGTACAGCTTCAGTCCTGGTCCATTATCCCTCCATTTATATAGAGAATTATTCTAGCATTTTCAAATATTTAAGGATTCTAATTTGTTAGGATATTTACTGTATCCTAATGTTCTAAGGCCCGAATATGAAGGTATTTCACTCAGAGATGGGACAATCGTCGAGGCTATTTTTAATTCGCAACTGTCACTCTCAGCTTGCATCCAAATAATTCAACCATGCTTCGAACGCATCTTAACTACTCGCTCAACACTATCGTATATACGGTTCATTTTGTCTCAAATCCCTAAACCCCCTCATTCGCGAATATTCACGATCACCGTATTATCGATATTATTGTTCCAATTGTCATCAATATCCGTAACCGTAATAATATCACAAATGTGGCAACATCAACATAGAAGCTATTCTTAGAATATTTATTATTGGGACCTTAATCATATCGACCCCAGATTTGGATTTTGCATGAAACGTAACGAATAGAGGTGCGATTTTCAAATGCCGTAGATGAGCTATACAGTAATTACCGAATTGTGATATTAAAGACATAATTCACTAATTATCAAGCATACGTATTACAGAATGGGCTAACATATACAGATCTAGGCAAACTCATTAAACTATCCAACTCATTAAACTATCCAACTCATTAAACTATCCAACTCATTAAACTATCCAACTCATTAAACTATCCAACTCATTAATCTATCCAACTCATTAATCTATCCAACTCATTAATCTATCCAACACCATTATACTTCCCCCATACAAACTACATGTACTAGCTAACGATACATACACTATGCAATTAACAATGTAGCGGTAATAGCAATTGAGAATCCAATTGTGTAGAGAATAAATAATAATCCCACTGGTACTGTCTTACCGTATCTGTGGATCTGCAGCAGGTGAACAAAGGTGATCAGATTATGTTCCTACATTTTAAATAAAATGTAACGTTGCATTAAATATTGTCCGTCCGGGTAATTAAAACTCCAACCTGTATTTTTTCTTAAGACATGAGCCCGGGCGTATTTTGAGATTTTGCAGTTTAGGCCTCCGTCAATTCATCGATCAATCTGGTCGTTTTGCAGAAGTCCCCTTAAAACAACTATTGATAGAACTTGATCTTTGTCATATACAATAGGTTATAAAAAGATACTTACTAGTACAATACGATATTGATTGAGAAAATTACCAAATTGAAATAGGATTATACCATAGTAAAATATAGTATAACATAGAATATTGCGTACGGAGTAACTTGGATTGCCACTTATAAAAATAGCGATTGAAAGGTTAAATATTCAAAAAAACGAAAGGAATAGGTTGCATGATGACGGACAACCAGTTTGCTACAGAAGAATTGAACCAATTGCAGAAGGAGATTATTGCTAAGAATCCAATTGATGTGTTGCAGTTCTGCGCTAACTACTTCAACTCGAAGTTGGAGCTCCAGAGATCTCAGTTGTGGCAACAGCAGAATAAGGCGAAGGCTGCGGGAATTAACTTGTTTCCGCTGATTGATAATGTGTTCAACTCGGATGGGGGCGCCATAATGACTGCCAACAAGAGACAACCGAGCTTTAAGTCTCCGTTTGGGGACAACGATCCAACGCTGATTGACCACCATCATCACCACCATGACGACGACACAAAAGAAGGACAAGGGGCATCGAAGCAGGAAATCAAGCCCGATTTGTTCAAAGGAGGATTTGGCGTGGGCAAGTCTACGTCGCTGAAGCCTTTGCAGGAGTTGGATCCTAACGACCCATCGCACTCGACTTCCCAGGGACCAGATTCCGTTCCATCAGTTGCCAAGTCCAAAATACCAGTTGCATTCAATGCCAATAGAAGAACATCGGTCTCGGCGGAAGCCATGAACCCCGACAAGTTCAAGTCTGATTCGTGGAAGCCTCCAATCAACGACTTGAGTCAAGCTCAAAAAGCCGAATTAACCAAGACTTTGGGTTCTAATTTCCTTTTCCGTCAATTAGATTCCAGCTCAAAGAAAACAGTTATTGAAGCCTTGGGAAAGAAAGAGTTCAAGAAGGGCGATGAAATTATAAAGCAAGGTGATGAGGGAGATTTTTTCTATATAATCGAGAAGGGTACCGTTGATTTCTACGTCAATGGAAACCAAGTCAATTCCAGTAGTGAAGGGTCTTCTTTCGGTGAATTAGCATTGATGTACAACTCGCCAAGAGCAGCCACCGCAGTGGCTGCCTGCGACCTGGGTGTCACCTGTTGGGCTTTGGATAGACAAACTTTCCGTCGTATTTTGTTGGAACGTACCTTTAATAGAAGGTTGATGTATGAAGACTTCTTAAAGGATGTCAAGGTGTTGTCTAGCTTATCTAGCCAGGAAAGACTGAAATTGGCCGATGCCTTAAGTACGCAAATCTACCATAAAGGAGACAAAATCGTCAAAGAAGGGGAAAAGGGTGAAAACTTTTATTTCATTGAAAGTGGTAACTGTCAAGTTTCCAAGGAGGACAAAGGTGTTCTCACCAAGTTATCAAAGGGTGACTATTTCGGTGAGGTTGCCTTATTGAATGATTTGCCAAGACAAGCTACTGTAGAAGCATTAGACACTGTTATTGTAGCTACTTTGGGTAAATCAGGCTTCTCCAGATTATTAGGTCCGGCTGTTGATATATTAAAGAGTCAAGATCCTACTGCGAACCAAGGCTCCCAGTAATTAGTTACTGTTATCCTTGAACCGATAACATTCTTATCGTTATGATGACCCATTGATGCTTAGTATTGCTTTTTCTTTCTTCATCTTTCTATTCACGTTATGTGTTCAATTTATGTAATTTTTATTTAGTAACGGATAATGCAACATTGATTTCGCGAGTATATGAAAAATTCGTCCATAAACTTGAAGTTATTTTGAAAATCCTGTAATAATCATCAAAATGATCCCATATTTCCAATCATTCTTACCAACAACTACATCCCAAGGAGGATACTTGCCCCATTGGTTATTGTTCATATCCGTTGTGTCAATTTTTAACTCCTTGCAGACATATCAATCTCCTGATTTGACCTTAACCAGAAGAGTCTATGAATCAGCACCACCTACCGAAGTTACCAAGTTGAGTGCCAGAACATTCGGTACTTGGACCTTCATTACATCAATTATCAGGTTTTACGGTGCATATTACTTGGTCGGTAATAAACAGATTTACGAATTATGTATGTGGAGTTTTGTTGTAGCAGGTGGACATTTTATTAGTGAATGGTTGTACTTCGGTAACTGTAAATTGGGCAAGGGATTGGCTGGCCCATTGATTGTCAGCTCCACTAGTTTACTCTGGATGTACTTGCAAAAAGACTTTTATCTTAATTAAAGGAATTTGCTGAGTCGGCGAGAGGGTTATGACTGAATTAGAGTGGAAAATTATATAACTATGACATATGTATATAGTATATGAACATTAAAATAATTCTGGATGAATTCTCTGGCAGTCATTTACTGGGGTCGATTATTGTGTACCTTTGATCGGATCAGTAGTAACATCTCCTACAAAACATCACGCAGGCAGATTCTCTTCAAACCATAAAATTTGGACAAAGAACCTCTTCCCTCTATCCTCTCAGGTATCCCAAGCCTGTACATACCCCATATTGGACGATAATGATAATATTTTACTGTTGCAGCTATCTGAAATGCACAGTCCCTCCCCACTGAGCATTACCTTTCATCTTCTATAAGTGTACTGATTTAAGTTTTCACTATTTACCACTTCCCATAATTGACACTCTTTACATCCTACACCAATCAGAACCTAATATATATTTAAATGTAACCTGGTATCTGATAGTTGAATTTCATGTATTGCTCATTTCAATCTTATCATTAGAACCATGCCCACATTGCAACCATTCCGGACATATCCACCAGAGAGAGTTTAATTTATCTAGAAGAAAGATATATCTAACCAGTTACCACTCTATCGCATCTTGTCTTACAGGTACTTCTATCTTCAACTAAGCGTACTATGGTTATCATTGGTCGGAGTTCCCCGGATACTCCGCGGAGCCTTTTATCACGAGAGATAAGATAGTATATAAATATGGAACATATCCTACTACCGATATTAATTATTTTCGATGCTATAGTTCTAATATTGTAGTTTAAACAACTCAAATATTGTCGAAAAATTACACACGAACATATATTAAATGACTCAAGCAAGTAAATTGGAAATTACACCACTCGAAGACCAGCCTTTTGGGTGTTTGGTCAGTCTCCCAGGCTACTGTGATAATGATCCTCTGAAATTAAATGAAGAAGATTTTAAGACATTGTTTAATGCTGTTCATACACACTTGGTAGTAGTTGTTAAGGATCAGGCTAAATTGAGTCCAAAATCACAATATGAACTTACCAAGATGTTTGACCCCACAATTCCGGAACCAAAGCAAGAAGGATTTGCAGGATATGGACATGGTAAGGAGTTCAGACATGAACAATCAGTATTGAGAAAGGATGGTACTACAGTTAAATCACAACCACAGGTTCAAATTTTGGGACAAGGTACTTTTGAGGCAAATGAACCTGGAAACGAAAATGGTGAAGCAATATCGTTAACTCATCCTTCCCATACCACATTTCACCACACGCCATTGAGTGAAGATGAGATCAAGAACCAACACAAAACACGTTTCTACAGATGGCACATTGATTCGGCGTTGTACGATTTGTTGCCTCCAGTCGTGACAACGTTATTGGGTATCAAGGTTCCTCCTGCGACAGAAATGCAAACTATCTCATACGAAGACTCTGATGAAGAATTAAAGTTAGCACTGGGTGCAACTTGTTTCTTCAGCGGCCAACAAGCGTTTGATAGGTTATCTGAGGAGGAAAAGCAATTTGCCTTGAATACAACTGTCGAATACCCTCCTCATCCTTATATATTTATTTCTCCCGCTGGAGCCACCTCTGATGGTATAACCATGGTTTCTGAAGGCAAGGAGTTGGCCTTCGACAAAATGCCAGAATGGGAACCTGAAAAGATTAAACGTTTGCCAATGGTCTGGACAAACCCAGTGACTCACAAGCACCATTTGCAGGTTCATGGTTGTTGCTTATACAAGTTACACACCAAATGTCCAGATGGATCTATTAAGACTTTAGGATTAGAAGATGCTCGTAAAAAAGTTCATTCTATGATAAGACCTGCAATTTCTCCTTCCAGAGTCTTAGCCCATGCCTGGAGCGAAGGTGATTTGGTTCTATTCTATAACAGAGGTGTTTTACATAGTGTTACCGGTGAACTCAAAGGAGTTAAAAATGGAAATGACGAAAAGAGGTTAATGCACCAATGCAATATTGCAAGTGGTATCGAACCTGTGGTCGTTCAATAAAGTTTTATATAGCGTATATGGTGTATTTATGGAAATAAAAGTGTTTTAATATTACTATTACCAAATTCAGATTTTTTTTTCACCGGTCGCTGATAAGCTCGAAGCTTTTCTTCATCAAAACTTATGATTGTTTAGATATCTTTTTTTCATATATTGTGATTATGGGACATTATATAACATTGGCTACGTGTAACCTTAACCAGTGGGCATTAGACTTTGAAGGTAATAGAGATCGTATTATTGCCAGTGTCATTGAAGCCAAAAAATTAGGTGCTAAACTCAGAGTTGGACCTGAATTGGAAATTTGTGGATATGGATGTTTAGACCATTTCTTAGAAAATGATTTATATGATCATTCATGGGAAATGTATGGTCAAATATTGACCAACCCAAACACTCAGGATATTTTGCTTGATATTGGTATGCCAATTATACACAAATCGATCAAGTATAATTGTCGTTTACTCTCATACAATGGGAAGATATTATTAATTAGACCAAAGCTTTACTTGGCGAACGACGGTAATTATAGAGAAATGAGATATTTTACTCCTTGGAATAGGCCTAGATACCATGAATCATTCCAATTACCTAAAAGCATTGCTAGTGTTACGGGACAAGCTAACGTGATTTTCGGGGATTGTGTTATACAAACGTTGGAAACCACTTTAGGAGCTGAAACTTGTGAAGAGTTGTTCACTCCCCAATCTCCTCATATTGCTATGGCGTTAGATGGGGTTGAAATCTTCACCAACTCATCAGGATCACATCATGAATTGAGAAAGTTGGATACTAGATTGCAATTGATCACAGGGGCTACTAAAAAATGTGGTGGTGTTTACTTGTATGCTAACCAAAAGGGCTGTGATGGTGATAGATTATACTACGATGGTTGTGCTTGTATCATTGTCAATGGTAAGGTAGTAGCTCAAGCATCCCAGTTTTCCCTTAGTGACGTTGAGGTTGTTTCTGCCACGATCGATCTAGATGATGTTAGATCTTACCGTAATCAAAAGCTGGCTGCATACCAATCTGTTTCTCTGACGGAATCAACTGCTTACCATCATGTTCCTACTGACATCGAATTATCCCCAAATAGTAATGTTTTCAATCCAAATGTAAAGCCTTCTCCTTACATCGATATCAGATACCACTTACCGGAAGAAGAAATTGCATTAGGACCTGCTTGCTGGTTGTGGGATTACTTGAGAAGATCCAAATGTGCCGGATATTTCTTGCCTTTGAGTGGAGGTATTGATTCTTGTGCTACTGCGGTTATTGTTCATCTGATGTGTAGATTAGTGGTTAGTGCTTGTCATAACGGCGACAAGCAGGTTATTTCTGATATTCAGTCTTTAACTCACGATCCAGAATTTGTCCCTGAAACACCGCAAGAGGTTGCTAGTAAGTTATTTTATACCAGTTTCATGGGTACTGAAAATTCTTCGAAAGAAACTAGATCGAGAGCCAAGGAACTCTCCGAAAAACTTGGTTCTCATCATATAGATATGAACATGGACTCTTTAGTGAGCGCTGTTGTGTCCGTTTTTGAAGTCGCAACTGGTAAAAAGCCTATATTTAAGATATTTGGAGGTTCACAGACGGAGAATTTAGCTTTACAAAATATTCAAGCTAGGTTACGTATGGTCTTGAGTTATCTTTTTGCCCAATTATTGCCATGGACTAGAAACATTCCAGGTGGTTTGTTGGTTTTAGGAAGTGCCAATGTTGACGAGTGTATAAGAGGCTACTTGACTAAATATGATTGCTCCAGTGCAGATATAAACCCAATTGGTGGAATCTCTAAGACAGATTTGAAGAAATTTATAGATTGGGCTGATAAGAATTTCGAATTGCCTATATTACATGACTTCTTAACTGCAACCCCAACAGCAGAATTAGAACCAATAACCCATAACTATGTACAAAGTGATGAGGTTGACATGGGAATGACTTATGATGAATTGTCCAGATTTGGTAGATTGCGTAAGGTCGATAAATGTGGTCCTATGGCCATGTTTATTAAGTTGTATCATGAGTGGTCTCAGCCTCCGCTTAATTTGACTGCTGAACAGGTCGCAGAAAAGGTTAAGAAATTTTGGTTTTTCTATGCCATTAACAGACATAAAATGACTACGATGACTCCTTCCTATCATGCGGAGCAATATTCTCCTGATGATAATAGATTCGATTTAAGACCATTTTTAATTAATCCTAGATTTCCATGGTCGAGTAAGAAAATTGATGAAGCAGTCAATATTATCAACCAAAGGTCTGAGGAAATTAAGAAAGCCAACTTAAGTGTTGATTAATATCTAAGTATGTATTTAGTTGCAATAAAAATTGACTGACTATGCGCGACGTAGAAAAACCTCAACTGATGGATGCAAAATCTACTGAATAACGATTTTTATTCAATTAACATACTATTAGCAGTTCTTAAGAGTATATAATCATCCCATTATGTTTCATGCTACTAAGGTATCTTATTTTGCAAGTTTTGATTCTAGAAATTTTTTTTTGGGATTTTTAATAGATTTTAGTAAATTTTAATAAATTCGTTCAATAATGTAAATGATAGTATCAAAAAAATATTTTCAATCGTAAATTTATATTCACTTAATAGTATACTTAGATATAAATTTGACTCACATATATACATTATTGGAAAGAAAGAATTCTTAAAATAAACAATTTCTATAACTAGTCGTGAATCTTGCCACCCCACTTAGGTACGAAACCGAATTCTTTCTTCATATATTCATCAGGAGAATCGTTCCTCCTCACAAAATCGATAAGACTGATACTAATTTGCTTTGGAATGTCTTCTTGAATAAAATGTCCAGTGTTTTGGGTATTATTGAACACAATCAATTGGTATTTACCTTGCATTTGGCCAATTATTAAATTTGTATCCAAAGTCTCATGCCCTGATAATACTAGCAATTTGGCTACATGTTGGGTTTTACCACAATTTATGAAATTGTCAGAAAGACCAGCGAACCAAGTTACCCAGAATGGTTCAGTTTCTTGTAGATTGGTTTTCCAAATTAAACCATTAGGACTTTCACGTAGTAAATCTGGAACACTAATGAGCGCAGACTCATCGTTATGTAATAAATGAGAGTCCTTAATATGCCAGTCGATTGCTTCTTGATAGGAATTAAAACTAGTTGGTCTCTTTCGTATGAATTGGGGCATTGCGCTCAACGCCTTAATGGCAGTTTCTTCCACGATATCAAGCACGATTAGACCCTTCAATTTGTAGGCATTATCTGGATTAGCCGCAAGGTAGTTTGTCAAAACTGATCCACCTAATGAATGGCCCAATAAGTAAATGGAAGACTTAGGTGCATTTCTGGCATGGAATTCGTCTACTATAAATTTAAAGTCGTTTGTTACAGAGGATAGCGAATAATCAGGCGGCATTGATGTAGATGAATCACCATGACCCCGTATATCGTACGTGAATAATCCTGGATATTCATTTTGTTTTCCAAATTCGTTGGCTAATGATTGTGCCAATCTGCAAAATGTCATTGAGGAGGAACCTGCTCCATGGTGACATATGAATATAGGTGCACTCGAGGATGATGGTGGTTTGAAGTATGTTTGGAATCGGACACCTGATCTTGAATCCGTATAGATATCAGCTATTGGAAACACATCTCTTTTAGTATCGTTATATATTCTCCGTATATTTCCGTTGCGCTCTTGGTCTATACCGGCTTTTGGTTCGTTTGAAGGTTGAGGTGTTGGACTGAAATAACTGGTATCTGATTCTAACTCATCGGGTTCTTCAGAAAGCAGAGATAATCCAAAAGCCCTTTCTTGTTCTTTTATCTTCTTTAGGAATTGTTTATGGAGGTCAGACATTCCAAGTTTAATAAAAAAACAGGAATGAATAATATCGATTTATGCTCGATCTCAGATGAGCTGAAATATTTCTGTCAAGAGAATTACTATTTAACATAAAAATAGAACAAGAAACAGCATGAATGACATGATACCGGTATTCAGAAATATGGCTATTGCTTTATTCATTGGATACCGGGCAATGATAAATAATGAAACGCCAGTTGCATGTATTTTAGTTTCCAGACGTACAAATGAAATCTTGAGTATAGGATATAATGATACGAACCGTTCGCTCAATGGTACAAGACATGCTGAATTCATAGCTATCGATAAGGTGATGAGTAAAATTCCTGAGCAAGATAGGTCTAATCTTTCAAAGATTCAGGCATGGTTTGGAGATGTGATATTGTATGTGACAGTAGAACCTTGCATAATGTGTGCATCGGCATTGAAACAGATAGGTATCGGTTATGTGGTTTATGGGTGTGGAAACGATAGATTTGGAGGCAATGGGACGATTTTGAATATTCATCAAGATAAAATCAATAGGCCGTATCAAAGTTATGGAGGAGTCTTGAGAACAGAGGCTGTCCAATTATTAAGAAACTTTTACATTCAAGAGAATGATTCGGCACCGAATCCCAAAATTAAAAAGAATAAAGAGCTTGAGAACAAGGAATATCCTCCTAATCTAGACTTCAAAGGATATTTATCACCAGAAGAGTTCGTTGAATTCTTTGGAGAGGAAAGGTATTCTGCATTATATAATAACAGGGACCGTGAAATAACACCTCTCATAAACCGTGGGTATAAACTAAAAGATGTTCTTACCATAGAAGACCTTCTTGAAATCACTGAGTTGAAAGAAATGTACCAAAAGAAGGACTTTCGGGATGAACTTGAAGATGACTTGCAAAATTTTTACGGATTGTTCTACGATATTAATGACGAAGGAAAAGTAGAATTCAATAAGATAATAACTCAAATTGACCAAATTGGCCAGACTGAACCGGTTAACCAAGTTGATCAAGTCGACGGTCCCACTACCGACCTAGAATGCAAGAAAAGGAAATTGAACAGTTGAGATAAAACAATTAGTACATAACGTTGACATAAAACAAAATAAGAAACTCATTAGAAAACTCTAGGCTAATAATTGCATAGTTTCGAATAACCGATACATCCAACATCCAATCCATTCACTCATTGATTTTGCATCAACTAATAGCCTATGATTTCATATATAGTTTGTTAGCATACAGTATTTCTTTCTTAAAAATAAAGGTAAAACTACACAATATATCTATTTGTATAGTTCATTGAATAGAAGGATTATAATGAACACTCATGTAATAGTACTAGCGGTTTACATCAATGCTTCATATTGCGACATTTGTTGATACTAAAAAATGAATGTCGGGCAGCTTTAAAAATATAATCTTTAGAAACTTCTTCTTCATTCATTATGGATGAGTCAGACGAGGAATACATCGCTCCTCAACATACAGCTGCTGATACACCGAGTGTACTTTCATCAAATGAGGCAAGTCAAAAAGAATCGCTGGTTCTGGTAGATGGTGTCTCAAAGCGGACCAGATCGAGTGGTATGACCAACCAACCTCGAAGTGGTGCAGTAGGTGATTTGAAAAGTGCAAATGGTGGATATGCATGGGAAGATGAATACCAAAGACCATGGGATATAGTTAAGGATGATGAAGACGGTCGTTCACTCGAGACTATTATTCAAACTATGATTGAAAATAGGAAGAAAAAAATCATGAGAAATCCAACTACCCCATTTCAAAGAGGTATTATTAGGACATTGGTTGTGATAATTGATGGATCACTGATTATGCTGGAGAAGGATTTAAGACCTACGAGGTTTTCGATGATGTTATCTTTATTACAGGAATTTATTGTAGAGTACTTCGATCAGAATCCTATATCTCAATTAGGTATAATTATGATGCGTAACGGGGTAGCAAATCTAGTTAGTGAGGTAAATGGACTGCCACAATACCACTTGGATAAGATAAGACAATTGAAAAGTCGACAGCATAATAAATATGAGCCAAAAGGTGACCCATCCTTACAAAATGCATTGGAGATGGCAAGATCTTTATTGATGTACAATTTTGGAACAAATTTAAACGATACTAAAAATTCTAAGGAAATTTTAATAATATTTGGAGCATTATTTACGAGTGATCCGGGTGATATCCATAAAACAATTAATAGTTTAGTAAACGATGAAATCAAAGTCAAAGTTATTGGGCTATCCGCTCAAGTAGCTATATGCCAAGAATTGGTTAATAAAACTAATAACCCAAATAAACCGAATACTTTTTGGTCTGCAAATGGTAATAATTATGGTGTGATTATGAATGAAATTCATTTCAGAGAGCTTTTAATGGATTGTGTGATTCCTCTTCCTGTTACTGCAAATACCGTTATAAACAAAAATAATTCGAAGGAAGTACCGTTAATTAAAATGGGATTTCCACTGAAAATTCAACCTGTTATTACATCTTCCACATCGAACTTATCGATTGACTTTCCACAATTATGTGCATGTCATCCAACACAAGATTCTCATGAAGCAAAACATAGTGATCCAACAGCAAGTCTTGGAACTAGAAGCGTCATTGGTTATGAATGCCCTCAATGTAATAATAAGGTATGCCATTTGCCTACGATTTGTCCAATATGTGGGCTCATGCTAATTCTCTCTACACATTTGGCAAGATCGTACCATCACTTAGTACCTTTAGGAGACTACAAAGAAGTTCCAGTAAGCAAGTCATACAGTAGTGCGTATTGTTACGGATGTCTACTTAAATTCCCTAGCGGAATTAAAAATACGGATGCAAATGAAGATGGTAAAACTAAAATGGATTCTATTACAAGTTCTAGATACCGTTGTGGACAATGCAAAAATGATTTCTGTATAGATTGTGATGTTTTTGTTCATGAGAGTTTGCATAACTGCCCTGGTTGCGAGAATAAATAGCTTAATAAATGAAACCCATAAGGTTACGCATTGATAGTCATAGTAAAACTTTAAAATACGAAATTATACATTTAAGATAAAAAGTTTGCACTAAAATATACAAGTTTAAAGGTAAGGGGTTAATTATTTTCCACCCCAGGCAGAGCCATTGCCCCAAGAACTTTTTCCGCCTTTATTAGAATTACCCCAGGTAGAATTTCCTCCCCATGTAGAAGAACCTCCATTCTTTGAATTGCTACCCCATGTCGAGGCATTACCATTATTACCCCATGCTGAAGCGCCCCCGGCGTTACCGCCCCATGTAGAAGCATTCCCTGAGTTATAAGCTGGTGTTTTGCCTCCTCCCCAAGACGACTGAGCACCATTACCCCAAGCAGATGCACCACCACCAACTGCAGGAGTTAAACCACCACTACCCCAAGACGACTTACCGCCTGATGAAAATGCTGGAGCCTTTGCAGGTTGGTTGAATGACGCACCACCAAAATTACCTGAAGGATTTGAATTATTAGGGCCAGATGAAGCACCAATAAATCTTAAGTATGGGACTGCCTCACCACGAACCAAGACACTCAACAGGTTTTTGTTTACCTTGATCTTCTTTGATTTGGTGTGTAATTCTATTCTTGCGTAAACTTCATCAGCTTCCGTAACTTTACCCATTAAACCTTTATAGTTTCCACTATTGACAAGAACATCCTTATATATCAATTTATCACGACCACCGACACGAGTTTTCAAACCGGCATTAGCGATTGGATTCGGTAATTTTAAGTTTGGATTCATACGATTTAAATCAGGACCCAAACTCTTAGACACAATTGAGTCTTTTGTAGTAATAGTACTAACGTTCATACAGTTAGTTACGAATATACCTAAGTTTTCCAAAATTTCATTCAGCTTTATGAATAACGAATTCTTGTAAATATGTAAAATTGCCCCTTCTCTCTTCTTATCACCTAAAACTTCTTTAACAGTGTCTCCAATTTTAACGGTAGATCCGTTTCTATCTGTTGCAATTTGTTCACGACGACTTAATTCCAACTTTGATGCAATACCAGCTGGATTAACAGACATCAATCTTCCCTCTGATGTAAGAACTTCAAAAGAGCTCTTTTCAGCCTTTACAATAACCCCAACAGTTGAGACGTTAAGTTGAACTAAGTCTTTCAACTCGTATTTTCCACCTGTAACATCAGTATTCAGAGAAGCATCAGTGGCTTTAATTAAGTAGTTAGCGAAAACTCTTACATCTTGTTTCGTTTGGTCACTTAAAAGAATCACAGAATCGTTGTCAATTTTAATAACCAAACCAGTTTCATCGGAATGTTTACCTTCGATAACTCTGACATGGTCACCAGCACTGAAAAGTTTTCTTAAATCGTTGGCAGGAACAGTTAATCTTTGGTTGACGAACTTTGGATCACCACTATCGGTTACCAAAATGGTAATTTCATTCAAGGCAGTACTTAACACTTTACCAATTGTCTTTGCTTGTTCACCACGACGAATTTCAACCTTATCGCCAGGTTGAAAAGCACTGGAACGTCCTGCGCCTTCTGAATTGTTCTTGTTTTTCAAGGATGCAGCAATAGCAGCAAGGTCTAAACCATCTTCTTCTGGATCACCCGTTTGGAAACGATCCAACTCTTCCAACTTTGGATGAACGTCTTTTGTTTGAATAAATTGTAATTTAAAGTCCTTGAAGAGGAAACCTTCGTTATACTCTTCACCACGATAAATGAATGCACGGGGACCTCTACCACTCTGCAAATACTCACCATCATACATTCTAGCTTCTTGTTCACTAAAAAGACGAGGGATAGGCTTAGTTTTCAGTCTGATTCTTTTACCATCTTTATCGAAGTCGTCATTCTTACCATAGTCTAAACGAGGTACTAACTTACAACGAACATCCAAACCATTTTCGGATAAATTATCCACGATAGCAAGATCGTTCTTATATTTACCACGAGTAATTCTTACGTAAATACCTGGAACAATTTCAACATCAGAGGACTTCACTTGCTTAAGCAAATCTGGATATTCACGAACAGGCACCAATAATCTTTGCTTGGCATAAATGTTGACCATACCCGATAAAGCTCTCTCAATCGCTTCCGGCTTCTTAGCTTCGATATATATATAACCCTTAAAAGAATCTCTTTGGAATACAGTCAAGATTTCCAATGGGTTCAGCCTTGCCAAAGTTCTCTTCTTTTCGTACAATTTACGAACCAAGTCTTTTTCACGACCCGGGGTACATCTAATAGCATAAATGGCGGGATCATTGATGGAGGGCATCAATAACTTCTGCGATACGGTACCACTGGCAGTAGTGTCACCTCTATACACAGTATGAGTCTTACGATAACGCTGTTTCAAGGTTTCGGCTAAAACCTCTGCATCCTGGTCTTCAGCCTCTTGACGACGACGGTCGAATTGTCTGTGAAGTCTATCGTCTTGATGTTCTCCAGCACCGTCCTTACCATCCATGGTTTCAACACGGTTATCATCGGCAATAAACTGCTCTCTCAATAATTCTGCTTCTTCATCGTCTTCGTCCATCTCATCTTCTTCTTCGTCATCCACTTCGGCCTCAATATCAATAAATTGATTAGCCCCTCTTCTTCTCTTTCTTTTTTTAGAGCTTACTTCTTCTTCTTCTTCGTCCTCGTCCTCGTCCTCATCTTCATCATCATTTTCTTCGTCGTTGGCCTCTTCTTCACCATTATCTTGTTGTTCCGCACCTTGGGCGCTATTACTTAATGCTTGGTCTTCGGACGAAATCTTGGTCTCAACTTCTTCTTCATCTTCTAAAGGACGCTTAGAACCTATAGAATACTCTTCCTGAGCACTTTTCTTATTTTCTTCCGTCTCTTCTTCTTCTTCATCGATTTCATTCTGATCTCTATCCTGGACTTCATATGCACCTCCACTAGTCGAATTATCCGGATCTTCATGCTTAATCACATCATCAGAGGATGTAGTGATTCTGTTTTCCTCTTCAGACATTATAATAATCTCTTTTAATGATTGATTTGCTGATAATGAACGCTTTATCTCCTCTAACTGAGTACTAATAAAATTTAATTCAACAATCATAGAATTGTCTAACCTGTAAAATGCGAAAACTGCAAAACACCCCAAAGTTGTTGCATGTTTCCTTATAGTGGTATAGTGTATGATTTGGGAAATTTGGGGGTATATATTGAAGGAGATAGTTAGGATTGATGGAGAGGTATAAGAGATGGAGAGAAAGAAAAAAAAAATTGTAAAAATGGTGTAGATTCAGTAAAATGGGGTAGATTTGAACCCATTTATGGTGGGAGAATGTGACGGAGGAGAATGGGATGGGAAGGATTGTGCTGTAAAGGTTAGTTATAGCTAAGATTGTAGAGTTGGATGGTGAGACTCAGGATGCAGCAAGGTAGAGGAATATGCGGTAGTGGGAAATAGATAGTTGGCAGTAGGAAGACACAAAGTATGAACCGCAGGAATAAATAAGACAGAATGGAGAAGACTCAACACGACTGAGATAGTTAACCGATGCTCGGGTACAACGGCACAAATAGATCTTGGAAACTAAGATTGTATAAGTGTTTTAGAGCCGAAAGAAGGATTTCATACCCAAACCTACTTGGCTCTCTTGGTTTACAATTATCCCCCGCTCTACAACTAGGTCTAGGAGAACGGATGTCAACTGCACCACATCACTCATGAACTGAAAAATTACACTGTTCGTTATTAGGCCATACCGATAGTCTTAGGAATGAAAGATATCTCGTATATAGATAACATATCTTCATTAGTGGTAATCACAGCCGTAACCAGTCGTAATTATAAAATTAACATATAAAGCTTCGTTCATCAAACTTACACATTCAACACAGTCAAAGACTAAAGCATGCTCTTCGGCATCTTGTCTCTAAGCCTACATATACCGTATTACCAATTGTGCCTGCTAGCACGTCAAAATTGCCTTATCTATGTAAAAATCATACTGCGCACGATGCCCGATGCCGATGCCTATAAGGATTTTTCAGTCGGTTCTATTAAACACCTATTCTAACAACAAATAGCATACAAATGTCACAAGTTGAAATCAGCGAACTCGCCAGAGAAATTAAGGCTTCATTGAAGCAATTTCCAAATTTCCCAAGTGAAGGGATTTTATTCGAAGACTTTTTGCCAGTTTTCACCAAACCAGACTTATTTCAAAAATTAGTCAAAGCATTCCAATTACACGTTGGTGAACAAAAGGTGGATTATGTTGTCGGTTTAGAAAGTAGAGGATTCCTTTTCGGACCTACATTAGCATTAGCTTTGGGTGCTGGATTTGTTCCAGTCAGAAAGCCAGGTAAATTACCAGGTCCAGTGTTCACAGCTGAATTCAAGAAGGAATACGGTAGTGATAAATTCCAAATCCAAAAGGACGTGATCGAAAAGGGTGCCAAGGTTTTGATTGTCGATGACATTTTGGCTACTGGTGGTAGTGCATCGAGTGCCGGTGAATTGGTCAAACAAGCTGGTGGTGATATCGTTGAATACTTATTTGTCATGGAATTAGACTTTTTAAAGGGTAGAGATAAGTTAGACAAGCCAGCTTTCACTTTATTGAGTGGCCAAGCTGAAAAATTACAGAACTAGATGGGCTGCCGGTGCTGTAGTGTTGGTGGAACGTCTGTGTCGTGCGATATTGCCGATTGTAGAGAGCTAGATTTCCAATGAATATACTTTATTAATATTATATATGAAGAGTAGGTACATATCCGGGTACTATAGAAGCACTCAGTCGTAGAAAAACAGTCTTGATTCACATATCTCCACCCTATTGGACGTAAACTCATCCACTCTTGAAAATTAAAAATGCTAACTGGCCTATGTAGAAATATGTGAAGAACCCTTGTTCATGCGTCACGTAGGACCCAAAACTCTTTCCAACTATTACATGCCATGTGGCTCCATATAATTGATCCAACTCTTTCTTTAAATATGTGGCTATATCTTTTTCAATCTTGTAATTTGAAACTGCCTCATTGGATAACTCAAAGATCCTAGTTTGCATCTCTTGTGGCAAATCTGATGCCTTTAAAATCGCTTTTTTTGTTAGTAACTTCCACTTGTACTTCTAGATATCCATACACACGTTCTTGCTCTATCTCTGACATCTTGACAGTGTTCGATGGTGTCACTATTTACAAAATATAGTGAGTGTTTATCAGTTTCAACTATCGCATTTTGTGTAAATACACATATACAGCAATTAGTACTGAAATATTTAGCACCCATATACCTAAAATGGTCGTATAAAGGTCAATGGTGCCTTAATAACTACGTGATTATGTATCGAAACATTCCTCTTCTACAATTACTATTCTATATATATAGTTATAAAATATGGTTCAGGTAGCTTGTGAAAAGGTTTCATGGAATGGTTCCATGGAATAGTTCATAGACCTTTAGTTTTGAACTCAGTAGGGATGTCGTTCCTTAGAATGATCTCGGTTCTGAAATGCCCCTGTATGTATAGGTACGGTGAAACGATACATAATGCGTTGATGGGTACACATGTTAATATGTGCTAACTCCGCAATTAGCAATAGTTCGGATTGGAACCGAGACTCCAACGGAATTAGTCATCACAAGTGATAATTGTATATAAGGGACACTAATGCTTGATCAGTTCAGTTAAATCACTTACAAGAGTTTATACTGATCTAGAATGTCAAAATACGGATTCGTGAAAATTGCTCGGGACATAAAAGCAGCAGTTGGCAAAATCAACGAGCCTACTGCTCAGTCGGTGGTAGAATTGCCAGATTCCCCATTGGGCAAGTTCGTGTTGGATTATGCCACCAAAGAGCTACCAGAAAAGGTGTTATTGCACTCGTTAAGAGTTTACCAATACAGTATTGCCATTATTAATGACCATTTTGACAAATGGGCACTAGACCGGGAGGTTTTGTTCGTTACATGCTTGCTCCACGATATTGGTACAACTGAAAAGAACATGAAGGCTACTAAGATGTCGTTTGAGTTCTACGGCGGGCTTATATCGAGAGATCTTATCTTAGAGCACACCAATGGTGACCAGGATTATGCGGAAGCTGTGGCCGAGGCCGTAATACGTCATCAAGATTTAGGTGAGTCTGGTTTTATCACCACTTTAGGCTTGATATTACAAATTTCAACCATCTTAGATAATGTAGGCTTGAACACAGAACTTATTCATCCCGATACTCTTGCTGCTGTTAACAAAAAGTACCCAAGACAAGGTTGGTTGAACTGCTTTGCGGATGCCATTGATAATGAAAATTCTAAAAAACCTTGGGGCCATACAAGTTCCTTGGGGGTCCCTGACTTTAGGAACAATGTCTTGGCAAATAAGGTCAAATATGAAAAGTTATGAGTTAATATACGTATACTAGTAGTCTTAGTCCTGTAGTCCTTACGTAGTAGGCTTTCTTATATACACACCAAATATATACCGATATCAGAGAGGTTCAGTTCAGAGTTTTTCAGCATACTTTTGTCTACATGGTAAAAGTACAAAAAGCATAGATATCTTCAAAGATGCCCGAAGCAATAGATGCTTCAAGTATAGCTACCAATTATTATAAATTGGCTCATCTTTGCTCGGTGACTTATTTAATCTACACCACAAATAATGCAACGAACGATCTGACATTACTAGAGTTGGAACTTTTAATAAGACATTCCCACCCTAAATGTTTAGTGACATACTACAACAAATACTTATATTGCTTTCAATTCAATCATATTAATGAACAATTCGATCTAACAACTGAATATCCCCAGCTACAATTGAAGTATTCTAACCAGGTAAGCGCCGATATGCTATCGAACCCTCCCAAAGTGGCCAGTGATAAAGATAATAATTCAGGAAACGAATATTTAGCATATGCATGCTTGAGTTTTTTGAAGGCGGTTAAAAAATTGGTTTTGTTCAATTTGTCAAGTAATGAAGCAGTCCAGCTATTCGGAAACTACGCAGTAGTGAAAGAGCAAGGGCTCTCAAACTCCGTTCTCCATCTTGATCCAATATTACTACCAAACGGGGACTTATTGATTTCTGTATCTGAAAAGTGTCATCTACAACTATTTGACTCCAGTATTGTGGATATTAATGAAATCGAATCTGTTGATTTAAACTTTGTTCTATACATAATTCCATCTGGAATAAGATGCCATCTATACGATAACGTAAATGTTGCATCGAATTTTACCGCAGATCCTCCTAAGAATAGTGAAATTCTCATAAAATTGATTAAGTACAGTACGGGTGTTGATCTAGACCTGTTGAGTCCCTTGGTTTGGGTGAAGTTGGTTCCTAATTTACAACATTTGAATAATCAAACGTCAAAGATTTCTAAATTCATCCATTCAGTGGATAACAAAAAATTCATACTATGGCCTTGGAGACTCTGTTTACTACAGTTCGGTCTTAATGAAACGGACACTCTAAGTTCTCACGCCACTACTTGTGACCCATTAAATTTAATTTCCGATTTCATTGACTTTAACATCAGTCATTATCATCAGACTAACATTTCTGGTCAACTAAATCCAAGTCACCAACACAATCAGAGTTTTAATTACAGTATTCCAAGTGTATTATCAACAGGGATGAGTTCTTCTGGGCCAAATGAAAACAAAGGCGACTTAAATATAGTTGGTGACATACCCGGAAGTGTACTGGATATATTTGGAATTCAGAGTTCTGATACCAATGATTTTTTCAACGGAGCCAACTTTCAAGCATCACAGAGTCAAAATGATGTAAAATCAGACACACAAGAACCAGTAAAAAAGAATAGCGATGAAGAAGATGTGGAAATGGACGACTTGTTTGGTGATGCAAGTGAAGATGAAAAGGCGACCACAGAAGTGTCAGCAAATGAATTAAACGAAGGAAAACAGTTTGACGACTTATTTAATGATGATCTGAACCACCTGAACCAAGAGAAACAAATCGATGAACTGGATACAATACCTAAATCAATAGAAGATGACGTTTTAAAGGAAGAAAGCGTTAAATTGGAAGACTTGAAAGAATATAAAGATTCCAAGTTACAGCTTGCTTCTGCTACAATACCAAACACATTTATAGACATTCCTAAAGATCAGATGACGATCCCATCTTTAAAGAACTTAAAACAAACACCTCAAATTTATAATGATCCAGGTGCTCCAATGCCAATTGTGCCAACTCCAGTATTTCCCCAGACTGGGGCTAATTATACAGCACCTGGGTCTGCTCAGTCTGTGAATCCGCCGACTTCCGCCGCTGCAACGGACAATGAGGGAAATGAAGGTGCAAGGTCAATATTTTCTCCCATATTATTCAATCCAATAATTAAAAGTAATATTGATACGAAATATGGTAAAGGTGGTAAGTTTTATGTTGATAAGGAAGTATCGGCTGGTCCCGATATCGATTCGAAAAGAAAGACTTTAAGGGCTACAAGTGTAAGTGGGTTTGAATTGCCACAGCGTAGAGAAGATTCTATTGGAATTGAGTCTATTATAGAAGACAATGATAGAAGACAGGTTTCTGAGTTTCCAGAAGCACAAGGTAACGAAGGAATGAAGAATGAAAACCACGAAAATCACTTCAATGAAAAGGATAATATAATAAAGAATTTGGAAGAATTCGATGAAGATGAGGACGAAGATGAAGATGAAAATGAAGATGAAGACGAGGAAAGTGACGAGGATGATGATATGAATATAGAGAATAATGATATGAATATGAAACGTTCTCCACCATTGAAACTAAACACACTTAACGACCCTTATGTTGCCCAGCTGAATCAAGCTGGCCTAAATTTCAATGAATCAAACTTCAACGCTAAGCAAGTGATTGCTAATTCGTATAATGTAAGCTCCATGAATACAGGTGGTTTCTCTTCGCCTACTTCATTTGGAATTAACTCTTCAAAAACCAATGTGCCCCCAAAGAATGATTCGCCATTTGGATTGAACAATCTTGTAAGGGAGGACCAGAATGGAACTACATCTCCTACAGGAGGCAGTAGTGAGCAACCAAATCAAAGACAAGAGCAATCGGACAACTCACCTATGGTTGTTGATATGGATCTTGAAAAGAAGTCGGCCAGCAAAGAAGCAGAAAATACACCAAGTGGTGTGACGACACCAAATTCTAGAGGCTCAATATCAGAGTCATCGAATTGTTTACCCTTAATTTTAAGAGGCATCAATGTTTCAAGTATTCCTACTTGCTTCATTTTGAATAATGTCTTTGTTTCTAATAAAATCTCAACAATATCTACAAATTTTGATATGGATGTGGAAGATGAAAATGAATGGTCTGATTATGAATTATGCAAAAATAGTGAAATGACTGTGAAACTTAATAATTTAGACGAATTTTTGAAGTGGTTAGGCCCAAATCTAATATTTGATATGGGATTGAATAAACATCAAAAGTCTTTGGAGATGAAGTTATCTAATCATGAAAGAGACGAGGAAAATCACGATAATATCGAAGGTAAGGCGCCTTCTAGGAAATTTGAAAATAAACTTTGTGATATTTTCCCATTTTGCTACAAGGTGAATCTTAACGAATTCACTATAGAGCCTAACGTTAATGAACTTAAGGGGGAAACCAATACAATCCAGGATGAACTCGATAACCAACTAAGTTTCCTTGATGATATTACAAATGAGGACATTCTAAACCCTAGGACACAGTTAAAGAAACTAAATTCTATTGAATGGGATGCAATTTATCCTGAGAGCTCTGCCAATGAGGAGAATTGGAAAAAATATCAAGAAATTGTTCATAATGTGGGTCAGAGTTCATTGGTAAATACACTTGAAGACAGCACTATTTTCTCGTTGGCTAATGATAAGGCAAGAGTTTTGAAGCATAATGATACAATATTAAATTTGAATTCGATAGGTATTAAATTTTGGAAGTATTTAAATTTTAGTCCTTTAAATGGTCCTAAGAACTTTCAATTATTATTGATTTCCGAGAATGATCATAATATGCTTCATCATAATTATAATATTGAATTCTTAAATTCTTTAGTTTATAACTATAAGGAATGCTGTTTTGGTACTATATCGAAAATTAATCTACAACCCTCAGACTCGAGACCTGATGTCGAAGGTATTGATAATGGTTTGTTATTGGTTCACAAAGAAGAAGGGGATTATGCTTATGGTAATATCTACAAACAAATTAACCGCAAGTTGAATGCACTAGTTGAAATGATAAAGTCTGATTTGATTAACAAAACAAATAAATTTGAGTTCGATAGACCGTTATTATTGCTTTTCATTAATTTTGACAAAAGTGTTAATTCCTTATTACAAATTTCAAAGCTAATTAGAAATTTCAAATTGTTTTTAAGCCATCATCAGTTACCGCTAGTAGAGGTCTTTGCCCACATCATTCCTTGGTCACTTCTTATTAAGCAAAGTGGTAATCAAAGAAGATTAAAATACTTATCAAATTTCAAATTATCTAAGTTATCAATGAACTTATACAACCAATGTCCAAATGAACGGAATATTGGAAAGCCAGTAAAAGATCCAACCAAACATTTATTCACACAATTAGTCAAGGAACCACCTTCGAACCTTAATTTTAAGTTCATGAACAATGGAAGCAATAGTAATGGAAAAACGTCGTTTAACGATGATATTTTTCTTCATTTGGCATACGAAAGATCCATCGATAAGAATTGGTTTTCAGCTGCTTGGTCTGATCCCTTAGGAATTGTTGTATTGACTAAATCATGGAACTGCTCCCCAGTTCTCCAGAAATCAAACAATAAGAATGTTCATAGCCTAGAGTCAATCAGTGACGAAATTTGGAATATTTCTACAGCATTATTTAAGAAGTTAAATGATGAAGTCATCAAAAGGACTTCTGGATTGGGTGGAAAGAAATTTTTAGTTTTAACAAGGATAAATAGCATCATTCCTGATGATGAATTGATACATTGGAAAAGACTCAGCATTAAACACAAAGATATATCTTTGATTGTCTTGTCTGTTAACAAGGCACCTAAGTTACTATTTAGTGGTCCAATTGGAGCAGGCGAGCAAGTGGATAAGTCGAATTATGGATCAAACGCCAATATCAACAGCAATGTTTTATCAACTAATTTGGATAATAATTCGACTGGAAATTCTACTAATCAAGTTGGTAATAATGGGACCACGTCGAATGCATCCGATTTTTTCAAAACTTTTGGTTCAAACAACCCCTCCCCGAATAATAACGGAGCCTCCATGTCCATATCACCTTCAAATAATGTGGGTATCAATTTTCATTCGCCCCAGCAGTTTCTCAATGCACCAGGAAATTTCCTATCGCCTCAAGACTTTGTTACATCTACTGGAGGAACTACTAATACCAACGCCAACCCTGCTTCGAATACATCTCAGGATAACCCCGATGAGATTATCCACGACCCTACAGAAGAACTAACTGCGGTGATCCCAAAGTCACCATTACCATCATTTAACTCTCCTACTCGCTTAGGAATGAAGATAGGCTACTTGATAAAAGATACAGGACTTCCCACCGACGAACACACTAAGCAGTATTTAGTCTACGAGGTCAATTTACTAAGCTGTTCAAATTACTGGAACCTAAATGCAATAATGAAGATCTTGTTGAATCAGTACAAGAAGTTGATCACCTTGAATGATATCCTTTGTGTTAATGAGATCGATGGTAGTATTGCGGACGATAGTGACGAAAAGGATTCAAATACAACCTCCCATATGATCCCACCATTGAACTACACTGCATCCGGTCTAATACCATGGCATATTGCGGCTGTGACGAAATCATTAGACTATTTAATCCATATTGATGTTGAAGAGTAATCCCCATATTCTGCACACAAAAATACACAATTTTTTTTTCAGTCTCCTCTACGCGTAGAATGTTTTGTTTACAAATAGAAGTAGATAAATACAAAAGCGACTTAAGCCATAGAATCTTGTAATTAATAGGTGAAAATACGCTAATATGGAGAGTCTTGAATTGGACTCGACGCATGATCTATTGAATAGATATAAGACGAAAGACGGTAAAAATGATGACATTACGATTTACTCAGATGAAGAGTCGATATTTAATTCACCAAGCATAGAATTAGGTCGATCAGCTGTAAAGAATGCCAAAGGATCTTCTCCATTTAAGAGATTTGATATGGGTAGAAGTAACAGTTTGTCCCCCAGTAAGAAAGTACGAAACGACTACCAGGATCATTTGCACAGGATGAGAGGAACCAGTAACACTGGGAGCCCATTGAAACGCAATAACTACGATTTAAGTGAATATAACGATTTTGATGATATAAAAGGAATGTCGGGGTTGAATATTGATAGCCTAAGTGGATCAGATAGCACAATGGACAAGGAAATACAGAGGATATTGGATATGTCTTCGCTCAAACTTCCGAAGTTACAGGATGACCACGGGAAAGATAAGACGGAATTACTTATCAAAGAGACACACAAGCTAATAAGCACGGTTCCTGCTTCGATAACAAGTAGTAAAGAGGGCGAAGCGTATCAGAAAATGCTCACGACTTCCATAAATAAGTTGATCAAACAGGTTGAAACTATGAAACGAGACGTTGACAAGAAGGATAGCGACGCTAAATCCAACCGAATTCAACTTTCTAACCTTGAGATGAAAATGGGGCTTTATCAACGAGAAAACAGTGACTTGAAAAAGGAGCTTAATCAGGCCAAGAGAAGATCTGTTACACCCCAGAACGACACGCGTGAGAACGATCTTTTGAGAACTAAGCTCATAAAATATAGAAATTTGTACACCGAATCAGAGAGGGAGAACCAGGAGTTGAAGTCGAAGCTATCCGGCGGGAATGAATCGGCAAGACAACAAACACCGGTGCTGGAAGCCAGACCTACGAGTCAAGCAAAATCTGTTGATATACCTTCTGCAATGGCAACACCCATTGCAAGTGTCGCTTTGCTGCAAGATGCTTATAAACACCGGCTTATAGAACTACAGAATCAATTATCAGATATTATTAACGACGTTAAGGACGAACCACTACAGCCAGAAGTACAACCAATGGATGTCCCAAAGCAGCCACCTCACCAAGTGGCAGAGTCGAACGAGATACAAGATTCATATTCGCAGCCAAGTTTGCGCATGCTTGCTATTTTTGAAGATCTAGTCCGGGCGATGAAGAACGAATCAATCGAGAGCAAGCCCTTGGAAAAACAGTATATAGAAAGGCAATCGCTACCAAAAGAAACCCCCCCTAACGAGCCGATGGAAAAAGAGTCGGAGAAAGACCAAGCCAATCCAAACGACCCCGTTTTGGAGAAAATTTTGACTTCAATCGACAAAAACAACCAGATGTACAACAAGCTACTCGAAGTATTCAATTCAAACACCAAGGAGCAACAGGTCCATATTAATGAGCCAATTGTATCCCCGAAATTGGAGGAAGACCACCACATCGACCCCAGGGAACGCGAAAAGGACATTGTATTCCAATGCTATGTCTGCTGCCCACAGAACCACAAATTCCACGCCAAAAGACCGTGCAAGCGATGTTCGGCCGCATCTTCCGAAGCCTCTGGTTCTGCTGGCAATTCCGCTACCCATTCAGCCACCCATTCAGCTGGAAACTCTGCGTCTGACTCCACGTCCAACCCCCAAGTCCGCGATTCTGTCCCAAACCACATGGCCGACTTTTCTGACTCCAAAGACAACAAGACCATAAACCTCATGGGTGAATACAAGTGGACAATATAGTCCTCTTTTCCATGTACCCTATCGATAGTGTCTACAATCTAGATAGTATATACTGCATCTACGTATCTATATTCACGCAATATAATGTAATGAGCCCAAATACCTGGCCCTCTCGTTTTTCATCCTAACCCTTTCATTTTCAATTACTTTACCGTGACCCATTTTTCTCAGCCCGACCCAAGGTACCCACCTCAATTACTATACTCGAATATCCATGAAGTCTGCCATACTACACCTATACCTCCTACGCTCATTGCTTCGCCTGAGCATCAGATTGCAAAATTCTAGGGCTTTCGCGTATATACCCCTGTATCTCCCCTAATTATTTCTCAATCCACTATATTTTTATGCCAAAGTGTTCCCCCATCACACATCTAATATCAAGGCCACATCTTCTGCAACATAGGCCTATTGTGTACATGTTCTATTGATCTCTTGCTTTCTTCATCTAGTGAATGTTTACATATAATCCCGAATAGTAACCCAAACATTTTTGTGTCACATTGTTCTTTATTTACGCGGTTCCTAATTTGAGTTGAATTCATCACAGGTTTTTTCCTAACACAAGAGGATGGTGAAACAGGTATTATATTGCCAATAAACTAATATATCCCGATAAAAGTTGTTTATAATATTGCTAGTGTATTTCTAAACCAGTTGTTTTATTTAAATCACGAAAGTTAAGCCAGATTCTGTCTATAAAGACTAATTGCATTCATCCCAAATAATATTGGAAGAATTTACGTTAAGGTTGATTTAACCAAGAAAAACATAGAAAAAGAGGTATTTGACAGTAGAATGCCACAAACCGTTAACAACGAGAATGAATACAGGTTGACCCGGTCTAAAGCAATGCAGAGCCAGGGGTTGCGAGGGAACGAAGGGGGCCCAAAGACACACGCACAAACACAGACGGAGGCACAGAGCCAGAAAGGAGGACGAGGAGAGGTAATGATGGGAGATGGAAACGGAGAAACAAAAGAAGGGTTGTATAGCTTGTCACAGCACTCGTCGGACGAGGTGTTGGGGGGCACGCGAAGCTACTTGGGCGACGTCTCGAACCAGTATGGGTCGAGTGGTGTTAAGCCCAACGCGAATATGGGGTCGAAAAGACGGCCACTTGGGGGAGATAATGCTCCGTTGCAGCAGCACCAGAGGATTATGTTGAAGCCAAACAATTCGAGCACGAACACTAATCATTTACTTGCATCACAACCAAAAGATACCATCACAACGACTTCCGCGACTATTAATGACAACACTAACGGTAATATCACTTCTAATAATCACACAACTGCATCATCTTCGAACTCGTCGACCCAGAACCTCGCGGTGCCCGCCAGATTGCCACAGAAAAGACAGGCGACCGAGTCGTCTACCAATTTGGTCGAAAAATTGCACATCTCTAGCCATCACAGTAACAACGTCTCATATAAAAAGTCGAGAATCATCGACTACGAATGGCAGGACTTGGACGAAGAAGACATTGACGACCCCTTAATGGTAAGTGAGTATGTCAATGATATCTTTCCCTACTTGAGTGAGTTAGAACACAAAACATTACCTGACTCACAATACTTATTTAAACAAAAGCATTTAAAACCTAAAATGAGATCCATTCTAGTTGACTGGCTTGTTGAAATGCACACTCGATTCCGCTTGTTGCCCGAAACCTTATTCTTGGCTATAAATATCATGGATCGCTTCATGTCGCTCGAAATCGTCCAAATCGACAAATTACAACTTTTGGCTACAGGATCCTTATTCATCGCTGCTAAATACGAGGAGGTGTTTTCTCCCTCTGTTAAAAACTATGCATATTTTACCGATGGCTCATACACTGAAGACGAAATCTTACAAGCCGAAAAATATATCTTAACCATCTTGAACTTCGACCTTAACTACCCTAACCCCATGAATTTTTTAAGAAGAATCTCAAAAGCGGATGACTACGATGTCCAATCAAGAACATTAGGTAAATACTTACTAGAGATCACCATAATTGACTACAAGTTTATTGGCATGTTACCATCGTTATGTTCTGCCTCGGCCATGTACATCGCACGGTTGATCCTAGGCAAGTCTCCGGTATGGAATGGAAACTTGATCCATTATTCTGGTGGCTATAGGGTCAGCGATATGAAGGATTGCATCGAATTACTCGTCCAATACCTCATAGCACCAGTCGAGCACGATGAATTCTTCAAAAAATACGCTACTAGAAAATTCATGAAGGCCAGTATATTATGTCGAAGCTGGGCTAAAAAAATCGTGTCTGAGAATAAAGATATATTTGCTAATGATTTATTTATTAATAAGGCTGATAGTTAAAGAACAAGTACCTCTCTTTATCCTTAGGATCTACTAATAATATCATAATTATTTCACATTGCACATTAGATTGGTTTTCGCTATTTGTTGATACTACCTATTTTTTTTTTTCAGGAATATCTCCTATGTTACGTTGTTTATTTCTTGTCTCTTATGTCATTATTCATTTGCAATCATTATATATTGTTTAGGATATATAAGTTAATATAACCGTACGCTTATTAAGTCATTTTTCGAGTAGCGCGTTGTTTTTGAAACGATCAACAGAAATAAAGGTCAAATTGAAGATAAAGCTTCCTGGTAGAAACGTAAAGAATAATCAAAAAATGTTCCAAGGATCAGCGTTCTTGGTGGTTGTTTCAGAAGAATTCACTGAAGAAGAAGTGAATGATACTGTGTCGATGCTTGAACAGAATAATGCTAAGGTTTTCATAAAGGAAGAACACGACAATGAGGTTAATTATTTGGGAACCGAAGCTGTATCAAACACACCTATAGATCATATTATATGTAAAACAGTCGAGTTTATTGAATACAATTTAGCTCAGATATCCATGATTCCTATAACGACCCCTGAATGGGTATTTGACTCTGTAAGCCGAGCTAAGATTTCGAATCCTAAGGTTTACAGTCCTGATCCTAAATTGTTCTTAAAGGACACATTTGTATGTGTTGCTGATAATTTACCGGTGGGAGATAAGGAAGCTATTTATGGGGGAGTGAGAGCCTTTGGTGGCCAATATTTGGATGATTTGACGAGATATACTACGCATTTGATTGCAATGGATATGAATAACGACAAGAGTGTGATTGCCACGAGTGCAATCAATACAACTCAAGATAACGGTGATAAAATAGATATTAAGATTGTTTTGCCCCATTGGATAGACGATTGCTTGAAAATGGGGAAAAAATTAGATGAAGAGCCTTACATGTTGCCATCACCTTCCTTGTTGAATCGAACACTGGGAGCTATCGATTCGCCTGTAATTACGGATGATGATATTTTACCTATCAATTCAAGTAAGTCAAGCTTCTTGGATAATAAGCTATTCTATATTAGCCCAGACTACAACATATCTGACAGATTAACGAATGCTATAGGCGCGTTAATCAAGAAACATGGTGGTAAAGTAACGACGCAATTCAACCCCAAAGTGGTTGATATCTATATTGGACAATATAGAGCAGGCGAACCCTACATTTCGAGTTGCAAATCAAATCGTATAATAGTTGGTAATTTACAATGGCTTTATTCAATAATAGTGACTAACAAATGGAAGCTCCCTATAAATTCGAACTTGCTTCATTATCCAATACCTCCTACTCCAATACCAGAGTTTCAAAAGTTAAAAATTTCGGTTACCAACTATAGTGGCGACGCAAGATTTTACTTATCGAAGTTGATCACCATATTGGGTGGCACTTTTACTAAAACATTAACTCGTGATAACGATTTCTTAGTTGCTGCAAAACCTGAAGGTAAAAAATATGAAGCAGCTAACGTGAAATGGAAATCAGAAGATGGCAATAATATTAAGATTGTTAATCACCTTTGGCTAGAAGAGTGTTTTGCTAATTGGAAATTAATCGAGTATGAAAGACCACAGTTCCAATTTTTAGGAAACAATGCAAATGGTGTAGAGAAGTTATTATGCAAAACCAAGTTAAACCAGAATGTGCTTGAGAACTGGTATAATCTAGATAACATGGCAAGCGAGAAGGAAAATGTGGCTGATAGTATGAGTGAGGATGAATCAACGCAACCAAAAAATCGTCTAAATACGAAGACCAATACCACTAACAAGTCACCTCTGACTAATGATAGTATAACGGACGAAAATATAGAAGAGAAAGAAGAAGAAGAAGAAGAAGAAGAAGAAGAAGAAGTAAACAACAACATATTAAAGCAAAAGAGGATGAATCAATCAAGTCTGCCAATGCAAAAGTAAAAGCGTCAGCCTTACCTTCTGAGATAGGTAAAGAAGTTGACGATAAGGCTCTTCCTGAAACCCCTATAATAGGAAGAAGTGGAAGATCTGCTAAACAGAAGGCAGTTAATAAGTTACACTTGGATATGAATGACCTTAACGATTATCAGCAGATGTCAAAAAGTTCTAGGAAGATGAAATCATATATGGAAGAACTAGAAAAAAGTACCTCCGCCAAGAGAAAAGCTGATAGTGTAAACAAAGACACTGATACTATTGATACACCAGTGAAGTCCAAGAAGCGTAAACTTGAATCACCAAGGCCAGATAGTAGCAATAAAATTGTGGCAATAATTACTGGTTGCGAAAACGAAATCACATTGACACGTCAAGATACTCAGCATTTAAATCATATTGGAATCAAAGTTTTATCGGATTACTCGACAAAACAAGGAATCAACACTCTCATTGCACCTCGAATATTACGAACAGCTAAATTTTTGCGTTCTCTTAGTCAAGTGGATAAGATTATTCACCCAAATTATTTAATGGATATATTGAAAAAGTTGAATTCATCGCAGGAGATTGATGAAGAACAATTATCCAAAGAGTTTTCAATTAGTGATTATTCGCTAGACAAAGTCATATCTGTGAAGACTATTAACCAGGAGCTTGGTGTTACCAATGCCAAAGAAAACGGGTTGGCCAATCTATTGAATACCACTAACAGAGGCATAATCTTTCAGGACTTGAAGATCAACTTGTCCAATAATTTAGTTGGAGGAATACAAGTCATATCAGAAATTCTAGAAAGTCATGGGCTTTCAGGGGCCAAGAGCATTAAGTCTTTAACTGCAGCGAATACAAAAACTTTACTTACGAATGATGATGGCAAGATAATCATGGTAGCTCACAAATCGAAAGATGCCAAGTTGATCGCAAGCTTCAAGAAGAACGTACAAAATGGAGTAATTGTTGAATGGGATTGGTGTGTCAAATCTATTTTCAAGATGAAACTTGAAGATTTCGACTCATACCAACTTTGATATAGGTTAAAATGGCTTAACATATAAATCGATTAACTCGGTCTACACTTATAAGATCAGCTAAAAAGAATTTATTGAATTGAACAAACCAAAGTAAATAGATAAAGTTTTATATAAACATACCTCTTAAATTTATAATATTACGATCATGAATAGCATTTTGCTACCTAGTGAAAACACTTCAAATGTCAATTAAACTTGGACCATCGTTACGCCTCTGTTGCTGTTGCGCATTGGCATTTCCGAATCCATAGCCAGTATAGGCAGGGTTAATTTGACTTTGCTGTTGGTACCCAATGCCAGTATTTAAGAACGGATTACCAGTGGCATTCGAACTCAACTTGGCTTCATCATAGTTTTGTTTGTAACCAGTACCACTTGAATTTATAAATTGTTGAGTTTTTGTATGTTGATGAGGGATTCTTGTAGCACCGGTATTACCAAATGTATCGATACCAGTGCCTTGGGCCAATAAATTGTTCAACTCACCATGAGTGGAGTCATTAAATTTGGACGATGAGGTATTTTGCGGCTTGAGCTGCGAAGTTGGCTGGGTGAAAAATTGGGGTTGTTGTTGTTGCTGCTGTTGTTGAAGTTGCTGTTGATAGAGGTCTTGTTGTTGTTGAGAAGCTATATCATTCAAAGACTGGGAAGCTGGTTGCTGTTGAGCAGATTCACTTTGTAATGCGAATGGGTTATTCGAGCCCGTCTTCAAAGGCTGCAATTCTTGAGGTTGTTGCTGGGGTTGGGGAGCATTGAATCCAGTAAACAGAGGTTGTTGTTGTTGCATAGGATCCTGTTGTTGGTAGTATTGTTGCTGGTACAAGCCTGTGTTCATGGCATTCTGTATTGGATTGCCAAACATATCATACTGCTGTTGTGGTTGAGTTTGCTGTGGAGCAACATAGTACTGAGGTTGTTGAACATAGCCTGTGGCCATGTAATACTGAGGTTGGGCTTGTTGGTCGTCCAAATCAAGTAAGTTTTCATTTTGCTGGCGCTTCAACTTTCTCATTTCTTCCTCCTCCATCGACAACTTCAATGCAGCTTGCAAATCGTCGTCATTAGGGTTTTGGTTCTTGCGTCTGGCCTCTTCTTCGGCCGTGACCCTCGAAATTTCCAACGCCTTTTGCAATTCTTCGTCATCATCCGCTGTTGCAGGCCTGCTGTTATTGCTGTTCACAGTATTTCTTCTTGATCCCCTACGGTTTCTTCTATCACGACCCGAGCGATTTCCATATCCATTCTGTGCCCTCGCTGCCAACTCTCTTTCGTGCTGCAATCTCTCATCGTCCCTCAACAACGAAACCAATTCCTTGGCCTTCACCCGGATCACCGCCCCCTGGTCATTTTCCGCCTCGTCAAAGTGTATGAACTCCCGTAACGTCTTAATAATGTACAAATTATCCTTCGACCAGAGCACACATTTTTCAGACCCGTATCTCACCAAGTAGTCCAATACCGTCAAAGATTTGGCCACATGTCTCCAGTTTTTTCCCTTATCGTTAAGACGACGGTCAATCATGTCCATTATCTCTAAAAAGTCTGTTTGAGATTGGTACGTCCGGGATGCTATTTCTTCCATATCAAAAGTGGTCGGCCCTGATGGGTCGTTGGACGTAGCATTTCTAACGAGCACCTGCCCCGACGAATATCCACTAGTGACATTTTTAATAGAACGAACAAATGACTTCGACATGATGTGGTGCGTTCTCCGTGTATAATCGATGTATTTACCTTGTTGAATGGCGTTTTATCGATTTATGTCCCATATATGGTCCCCTTTATGTCCCAGGAGCATTTCAGAGCAAGATCGTCTGAGCCTCGTGGCTTTGTGTCATCTTCCACCATCCACCGCTTTGACCCAGGCTACAACAGCTTTCTTGTCGTCTAGCCACCTCAATTGATAGCTGAGCCACCAGTTGGAGTCTCTGGCTATCTGACCATACTAATATCAGACCCTTACCACCCCATTCGTACCCATATACACCGGGGGAGTAACACACCGGTAAACGCACGCCCATATCCCTGGGCCGTTCTGGCCCTACTTTACCTTCTCCCGATATCTGACGACGCCTGTGGGTAGATGTCCATAGCCGTCAGCACGGCTCTATTGGCAGTGGGACCAGTCGTGCTGGGTCCGTGGGACCCAGCATCTCCAGGCCTGCTGGAGCCACCCTCGCTCTTTTGCAATCGATGTCCCAAACCATTCTCCACGCCGTGCCCAGCTAACCACGCCGCTAGCCTCCCGTCTACACACTCTACTCCACGTCTTATACTCTATGCTTCATCCCCATCCCAGTGGCTACCCATTTCCACACGTGATGGCCCTTCAAACACCCCAAAAATGGCCTAAAAACCCATGATGGATTTTGCTGCTTATATAAGCAAGAGCTAAGGTTTTTCATCGACCGGAAACTAGTGGATTGTAAGCAAAACATATACTACCATAGCAAAACGCCATCATTGATTGTAATTGAAGGCATATACATATAGATATATCGGTAAGGAGCAGAAACAAGCACCGACCGTACGAATCAAAACAGCGACCACTTGGGAAGTTACGAGTGGAAAAAAACTTGGGACATAAATAGTCGAAGAGGTACTAAATAAGTGAATCGCGCATAGTATGAGTGACGTTAGAAGGTGTCGTAGATGCAAGAGAAAGAGACTTGATGATGAACCACCGGAAGTACGTCAGTATAAGACGTGTGCTAAGTGTCGGATCATTGAAAGACAGAAAAAGAAGCTGAGAAAGCCATTGGCGGAGGAAACGATGATCTATGGGATGAAGCAGTTCCAGCAGCAGAACCAGAATGCCAATTTTATTCACGATGATATATTCATGGACGATGATGTGTTCAGTGGAGGTGTGCGTAATAGTGCCAGACGGTACGAGGGCGACGGGGTGGTGAATCCGCTGCAACAGCAGCTGCAACACCAACAGCAGTTCTACCAGTTCCAGCCCCAACAGACATCGCACGTTGCAATGCCTACGGTGTCGCAGGTGCCGGTGGCACCGCTCCACCAGGTACAGCACCAGGTGCAACAGCAACAGGTACAGCAGCAACACCAGGTTCAACAACAACAAGCCCATAGGGCCCACCAACAGCACATGCGTAACATGCCGGTCCAGGTATCGATGCCCGAAACAGTTTCCCAGCAACCAATTAACTGTGAGATCTGTTCTACCAAGTTGGACCATAACGATGAACTCAATATGAACTACAGACTCTGCTTGGAGTGCTACTCGAACCCGTTCAGACAGGACAACGTGTATGGTAATTACAATGAGTTTTTGATGGCCATCACCACACACAAGTACAAGGATATAAAGAACTACATCTACATCAAGGAGACCGACAAGACGTTTTCAGATCACTTGGTATATCAAAATAGACCGATCAACAGTGAAAGGCTGTACCGGGAGTTTATTTTAGAGAACATCCAGATCATCTACCTCGACCCTATAATTGCATCTCTCGGGTGCAAATTCAACAGGGTTTCGTCTAATGTATCAGAAACCAACTCTCTCCCACCCGTGTTCAATCCCGTTATCAACCAGTACCAATATAAAAACACTAAGCCTATCAGATCGTACCACAAGTACTACAAGGAATCGGCATGTGACGCTAACATCTACATGACATTCGATTTCTCCACCAACATCTTGACCATCAAGTTAAACCAAAAGGTGTTCAACAACTCGAGCAACTACCCTTCGAAATTTATCGACTTAGTGCACTCGATCTTGAAGTCGCTAGCAGCACAGGACTCCAAATCCAATGTCGGATACAACTACCACACAGCCCTTATAATATTCGACGAGTTGATAAAAAATAAGTACTCGTATCCCCCAGATATTCAGCAATTTCTTTCTACCTGCAACAGCTCCGACTTTGCCAGAGACTTCATCAATTTCGAAGAAACCACCGAGGTAGATGCCACTAAGAAGAAGGACCCTCTCCCCACCAAAGAAGACGAAGCAGACCAGCCGGTTCCAGACCAAGTCCACGGCGATGCTCGCCAAGTCTCCCACGTTACTCACGTTGATGAAGAAGAAGAGGACGAAGACGAAGAAGATGATGTAGAGGAGGATGAAGAAGACGAAGACGAAGAAGACGATCGTATGTCTCAATCTACTTCCAATGTTCTTCCAAAAGACCAATCCCGCGATCACACGGATACTCCAAGCGAGACTCCAATCGTGCCCTCCGAGCCTCAACCACAAATTAACCCTACAGTTAACTCTGATTCCGCTCAAAATGGTCTCTATCCGAAGCCTACAGGCGAGAATTTGGATCCTGCCTTCGGACAATAGCAATAGTTGTATAATTGTAGTTGTATAATTAATAAATTGTTTTTCTATATATTTATAGCATAGCATAATCTATTTCGCGTAGGACTAAGAAAAAAATTTGATTCGTTTGATCCTGAGTTTTTCTTTCCTCTTTATCAACCGATAATACCATGAAATTGACAATTGTCTTATCAGCCGTTATAGGGTTGGTTTCTACAGTCCAGGGCATTTGGTTGGATACCAACAATGTAACTAATTTGAAGGAAGTCAGTGCATTATTCGCTGAAGGTTTGCTCGACTACTATGATGGTAATAAATACGGAGGGACCATTGGTATGTTCTCGTGGCCATATTATTGGTGGGAAGCCGGTGGAGCATGGGGATCCCTCATTGATTATACTTACTATATGGAAAATGACACGTTTGTGCCAATGATTAAGGAGGCATTGGAGTATCAGACAGGGGACGATCTCAATTATATTCCACTCAACCAATCTACCACAGAAGGTAACGATGATCAAGGTTTCTGGGGAATTGCAGTCATGGCAGCAGCTGAAAAGAATTTCAGTAATCCAAATGACGAAAAGAAGCAATGGTTGGCCTTGACGCAAGCTGTGTTCAACACAATGACTGCGAGATGGGACCACAAAGAATGCCACGGAGGATTGAGATGGCAGATTTTCCAGTGGAATTCGGGTTACGACTACAAGAACTCAGTTTCCAACGGTTGTCTTTTTAACCTCGGGGCTAGGTTGGCCAGATTCACCAGTAACGATACTTACATGGAGTGGGCTGAAAAAGTGTGGGACTGGATGTACGGTATTGGATTGTTAACTGAAGGAGAACACTGGTATGTCTACGATGGTGTCACTGTTGGTGGTAACTGTAGTGATATCACCAAATTACAATGGACATATAACCAAGGATTAATGATGTCGGGATGTGCTTTCTTATACAATTACACCGAGGACGAATTATGGTATAATCGTACCATGAGATTGTTAAGTGGTGCACAAGTCTTCTTCAAGGATAATGTGATGTACGAAGCCGCTTGCCAGGACTCCAACAACTGTAACCAGGATCAACGTTCATTCAAGGCATACTTTTCTCGTTTCTTGGGATTAACGTCTGTCATGGTGCCAGATACTGAACCAGTTATTTCTGAGTGGTTGATTACCTCCGCCAACGCTGCAGCCAAGAACTCGTGTACCGGGGGTAGTGATTGGCATACTTGTGGGTTGAATTGGCAGAACGGAACCTGGGACGGATATTACGGCCTTGGTGAGCAAATGAGTGCATTGGAAGTCGTCACTAATTTAAGAGTCCACGATCTTCCTCCACCATACACTGCTAATAATGGTGGTTCATCTAAGGGTAATCCTTCTGGTGGTTATGCTGTTACAAATACCAATACTTCTCCATTAAATTTGGATAAAGGTGATACAGCTGGTGCCAGTATTATCACTGTTATTATTGCTGCTTCGCTCATAGGATCGGGTGTCTGGTTAATTCTATAGTATATGTATATTTCTGTTCAGTTCTAAGCTCTATTTATATGTTTTTCGTGTAGTTTTAGAAAAATTTACATTTATTTGTTATGTTAGTATTAATGCTATATAAAAAAAATGAGGTCGACTGACCGACTTATACCGGTGGCGATGTAAGAACTCACATTGTTGATAAACACATATTTAGTTAATTATACTGTAAATATGAGTTCTGACGATCAGTTTACGTCTATACAATGGGATAGAGATGAAGTAGGGTCTAATAAAGAGACAAAAGTGAATAAACAGGAGACAATTACTGAAGATGATGAGCATCATAATAATGATAACGAAGATAAGGATAAGGACACAACCGTGCAGAATAGGGTCGAAAACCCTCAGGAAGATGAAGAAGCTAATGAAAATAATGATCCTTCAGACTCATTGATTCTATCCAAGACTGGAGATGAAATTATAGCCAATGTTGAATCTCAAAACGAAGGTGACCACACTATGAGTGAACCAGGTATTAAGGTACCAACGTCTGATAGTCTGGGTGAATCGTACGAAATTAAGGTTTCTGTTACGTCACCATTAAGAGATTTAGACAGTTCGTCGAAACCGTACATTTCGTATTTATTGACAACTACCACTGATCATCCGTCTGTGTTGAAGCTTTCATCTGTGAAGAAAGAGGAGGGTAGAAATACCGTCGAAGTCACAGCGAGAAGAAGATATGGTGACTTCAGGTTTCTCTATGACTGCTTGAGCAACGATCACCCTGAAGTAATGATGCCACCGTTGCCTTCTAAGCTGAACTTTAAGTATTTGACGGGTGATACTTTCAGTACAGAGTTTGTTCACAAGAGATTGCACTCGTTAGATCGGTTTGTGCGTTTCATCACTAGTCATAAGGTTTTGTCTCAGCTGTCCATTTTCCATTTATTTGTTAGTGATTCTGCGGACTGGTCGACATTCCAAAAGAACTTGAAGATCAGCAAAGTGGGCGTACAAGAATCAGATGCAGATAAGGGTAACTCTTCAATGACATCGAACGTGGTGAACAAAGTAGTTAATGAAGAGCTTTTGACCGAAACTATAATGAACTTTTTGACCCCGTCAAAGCATAAACGAGAGACTAACAAGGAAATTCTTGAAATCAGTGATAAATTGAAAAAGCTTTATGAAAATTTAATCAAATTGGATAAGATATTTACAAAGTTGAACAAGAAGAATCATGATTTGAGTGTTGATTACGAACAATTTCTGCAGCAAATTATGAAACTATCAGTGATCCAGAATTCTCCAGAGGAACTGACCGAGCCCTCCACCTCTGAAATCAACGAACAGAAACAGTTTGCGACTAACTTCAAAGTATTCGCTTCATCACTCTCATATTTCCTGGATAATTGGTCCAACTTGCATAAATACATAGACGAATCATTTTTGGTATCTTTGAAAGATTGCGCCAAGTATATCATAAGTTTGACCAATCTCATCGAGTTGCAGCATAATAAGAAAATAGACCTTCAAGTATTGCAGGATTATCTTAACAAAGCCAAGGCCGAATTACAGGGCTTGGGAGGGTCTCACAGCGCTCCTCCAAACCCAATTATAGCCCACAACAGTGGAATAGTCAATAACACCACTCAGCTCATCAGAGACACATTATCTACGTCGGCCACCCCAAATATCGGCTCATCCGTCACTGAAAGCAAAGTCACCAAGTTGCAAAACAAAATAGCCGAATTGGAAAACGAAATCTCCGTACAGTCACAGTTGGTCCTCGACTTGACAAACAAGATAATCAATGAGGAATATCCAAACTGGGATAAGTTCAACAAGGTTGAGTTGAAGGAATCCTTACTTGGTCTATGCAATGAGGAAATTAACTTCTACAAGGGTCTAGTGGAAAATTGGAGTGACGTTGAATTGAAATTACTTAAAAGATTAGACGAATTGAAATAATTGTCTATCAATTATCGCCTTGGTTGCTTTATTATTCATCCATTCAATTCTTGTTCTGTAATATTCTTACATAGTTAGTACTACTTTTTACATATGCATATTGCAACTTTTCTACTATTATCTGTAATTTAAATAACAACTAGCCATTTTTAATGATCTTCAGCATCTCTCCTTCTGTCCAAAAACTATCGGCGATCTTTAATTGCCATATATCTGGCTTAGTTGTCATCATCAATAAAATTTGCAATAGCACTTCCAGGCAATGCCGCGATTACCAGACTCCCGGTAAAAAAGTCTGAGGATTTCTTAGTTTTGATCTTATTATCATCATTTATTATTACCACAGAAGCCACATTTAGGAGATATATCAAGCATCAATGCAGGTAATATATCATAAGAAGCTCAGTGTGATAACTGGGTTATTTCTTTTGTCGTTAATTAATTTAGTTTCGGGTTATGTTACAAAGTTTAATGAAATTAATTCTCAGGTTTGTTCGGGTATATACTCTAAGCATGATTGGGGTGGAAGCTTTAAACCAAGCATTGGAATAAAATTGTTTGGATATGGTAAAGATAAATATAAGCCAAACTCAAAGGATCAAAAAGAGGATGAAGACATTTCTGTGAGTTATGTGATCTTTGAATATAAGGACTTGGGAAACATTGGGTATGATCTTGGAGATGGGAATCATAAATACATTTGTGACGATTATGCAATTAATGAATTAAAAATTTGTGACAAGAAACAGAAGGGTAAGTTTATTATCCAATCTACATCTCCTAACTCGACAATTATGACTTCGACACTCAACCATCTTGGTCCGGCAAACATTCAATACAATGTATCAAGATCTGGTTACTATTGTATTTCGACTGTTTCGATGAACGATAAGAGTTATTCGGGGGCAATGAACTTCCAGAATGCGTTCGGCCACTTGAGTGCTAGTGAAATTCCAAAGTTGCCAGCATATGGTATATTGACTATATTCTACGCCATCGCGTTGGCCTTGTACGGATTCCAGTTTTACAAGAAAAGAAATCAGAACCAGATTTTGCCTTTGCAAAGATATTTATTAGCCATGCTTGGATTCTTGACTTTTGATACCATTGTTGTTTGGTCGTATTATGACTTAGTGAACAGAACTAGGAATCCTCTGGCCGGATTTGTGACATTCTATATGTTCTTTCTTTCGTTTATGAATGCGGCTAAGATTTCTTTTTCATTTTTCTTGTTATTATGTATTTCATTGGGTTATGGTGTTGTTGTGCTTAAATTAAAGAAGAGTGTCATGTTGAAATGTAAAATATTGGCTGGTTGTCACTTTGTTGCCACAATGGTCTACTTAGTTTCAAATTACTACAATGGATCATCGTACACCACAGCATCTGGATCTTCTTCTATAGATGGTTCTGGATCTGGTGATTTGCTTGGGTTGTTGCCATTGATCCCAGTTACGATAACTTTGACAGCATACTATTTGGCAGTATTAATATCAATTAAGAAGACTACAGCAAACTTGCACAAACAACGTCAAATCATTAAATTACAACTATACCAAAACTTATTCAGAATTATCTTCCTCTCTGTTGTTTTAACATTTGGAGGATTGATTTTATCCTCGTTTATCTATTTGAGTATGTCCACAACTGAAATGATTGAGCAACATTGGAAAGGTGCCTTCTTTATTTTTGATTTCTGGCCAAGTGTTGTCTTCTATGGTGTTTTCATGGGAGTTGCTTGGTTATGGAGACCAACAGAAACTAGTTACATGTTGGCAATTTCGCAACAATTGTCCACAGAAGAGACTGCCGATAATGAGGATGGTGAAGCTGATATTGGACAAGGATACCATCAGGGTCATGAATTTGAATTAGATGATTTATCTTTGATAAGTCATAGCGACCATGAAAACGAAGCTCCTGGTGATCATGATAGTTTTGAATTATCAAGAGATGATAATCCTCCTCCACAATATAGTGAAACGGAAGACGCAAATAAGAAGTCAAAAAAGTCAGAGGAACCTACAGATACTGGTAATACACTCTTTGAATTAGGAGAAGAGAGCGATGATGAACATAAGGATGATGATCGCTTAAATAGTAAATAAAACATATAGAGAAAGATTAAAATAATAAACAAATTCTTTCATTTATTCTATTATGTAATTTATATAGATGAACTATAAGCCGGCCCAAATTGAACCACCATTTTTATGCACTTCTTTAGCTAATTCTTCAACTTGGCCGTTCCATTTGCATAAATGATTGTACAATACATTGACTTGATCTAAGTTCAAGATTCTTGGTTGCAACCAGGTTACCACCAACACTTCGTCAATTTGATTGATATATCCTTTTATAAGATTCAATGAGAAACATTTGATAATCAAGTGTTCCACATCATTAACAGGGGTACCAGTAAATTCTGAAATCTCCTTAAAGTTTAATTGTTTGTTTGTAGTGGACTTCATTGAAATCAATTCTAATAATGACATTATAATAACCTTTTGCTTTAAGAATACTTCGTAAGTTTTCAAAAATGGAGACTTTTGGAATCCAATTGCCAACCACTTATTAAAATTCTTCAAATTACCAGAATTTAAATTATGGATCAAGTTATATAACCAATCGTATTGTGAGTCCTTGAAGCAGTTTAAAATATCATGCAAAAGTAATTCACCAAAGTTATAAATCTTATCTCCCAATAGGGCAGAAATACAGAGATCGTAGCAAAGCTTTTGTTGTTCTTCGATCGATAAGTTTTTGTTTTCAATCGATGATAAATATAATAATCCATTCAAGTAAAATAAGTTGTAGTTTTCATTAATCTTGTACAATTGACATTTAGTAAGGTAAAACGCTGAATTGATCTTGGAGCTGAATTCGTTTTCGAACGTGCTTTCGAACTTGGGATTTAAATGCTCTAAAATAGCCTCTGATTTTTCCAAATTGTTCAATATTAAGTAGTAACGGGCTATCTGCAAATCGATGTAAATTATAGATTCATCATTATTGATTGTTTCCTCGATGCTTTCCGACTTATTAGTGTGACTGTTTCTCAATTGCTTTACGAAGCTTTCCTTCAATTCCAATAACTTGTTCAAGCATTCGTCCTTATTATCTTCGAAACTAGCCAACAAGAAATCAACAACTTGAATCGAATTCAATTTCTGAGAAAATTGACTGATGAAAAGATCATAAATCTTGATTCTTAATCGATTATTTTTCGATTCTGGGTTTTCATAAAATTCATTTAATGTTAATGTTAATTGATGATATAATTTTCTTTCAAAATAGTCTTCCAATTGGTAAAAAATATTAATTAATTCATTTGATTCTGTTTCCAGCCTCAATGTACTTAATACGGTGTATACGTCGTAGTCGACATCCATAGCAGACATATTTATTTGCTTTTACAAGAGAATATTGATCATAGTCTTTATCTTGCCACCTTATTTTGTGAACCATGTTGAATGGTTATGGTAGTGCATATATCAAATATTCGTATAATGGGTATAACGATTGCAAAAACCATGTAATCGTGGCAATCTTGACAATAATATAGACGTGTATACGATCGGGGAGTTATATTGGTATTATAGATATTAGAACGTTGTAAACCACTTGCTCCTTGGGGCCATTTTGAGGTACAGAAGATATTTTTGTGATGCAAGTAGACACTAGTAGTAACCAAGTTCTAGGTTCCTAAATACTTTCAGTGTGGGATTAGGATGTCTTTCTTAGTATCACACTGATGCTATAAAGGATTTTAATTAGGCACGAAAGTATTTGTTTGGTCTATCATGCAACTTTTTTATTTTAACTGATTTTTACATAGATTCTCAATATTTACACAGATGCAATAGTAACAAGTGATAAGTGAAGAATTTGTCCTATACATACACCAGAAGCATAATAATCGTATACACATATCTATTATATTTCGAAATAACGAAAGCTTTACTTTGACCTCTTTTAGCGATATTTTTAATCACTGCAAATAACCTTTAAGATTTATTGTTCAAAATGCTGACATTATTAGTCTTACATAAAAAATAGCTTAGAAACTGTTTATTAGAGATAAGATAAACATATCTCCAACACTCCAAGTCCCGTGGATCACAGTCAACAGTGAATAACAAAAGCACAGACGTTAGCTTTGTTAGCCACTAACATAACTTGTGAGATCAGCACCATACTCTGCCCAATTGGTTACTATTACTAAAAACACTGGGAATACTTTACTGTGTTTCAGTTGCATAATCCCTCTTCCATATGTCTTGAAGGAGATATTAGCCAACTATGTTTGACCTTCTATCAATGTATATAGATCAATGGGTGAAAAATTTCGATTATATGCCGTACTATATCAAAATCAAGTATTTTTATTGATCTAGTTGGTATTTGATTACTATAGTAAACGTAAAGCATGGCATCCCCAATTTTGATATCCAATCCTTCAAATAGCGTGTCTATACTCGCTATAATCAGAGGTATTCAGTTAGCATTGCTTGGTGGATATAGATCGTTGCAAAACCGACAGATATATGAAATTGATGTCTGCTGTTTTGCTTTGCGGTTGATCCAAATTTCGATTATTGTACAAATTATATTATGGATCCCTACTTACGTGTGCAGACTTGCTACATATATGTTGTCTTATTTATTTCATTGGAGCATAGATGTTGATGTTGATTATTTACTTACGGTACTAAATATGAATTACGTGATTATCTCATCGGTACGATTTTTTGAACCAAGATTAGATGGTATTTTCCTCATGTCACTACTGTTCATGGACGAAAAATCAAATCAGCTGTACTATGAGAACTTGATGCGGTTGTCAATTGATCATACCGAAGATTTGGAGTCTCATATATCCATTTTTACAAGCATTAAACACAAGTATAACAATTCGATCCGTTTTCGAAATTTTGTTAAGACAAACATCAAAACCATGCTAAGCACCCTCTTAATTTATTTTGCATGCCATAAAAGTTCTAAATTAGAAAAAATTATTATTATTGTGCTTTCGTTTCAGAACTTTGACGACAAAATTGGCACAGTTTCAACATTGATATTGCTGGTTATTTTATCAATCATTCCAAAATACTATAGTTTACAGTTCATCACAGGCTTCTGCGGATCTTGCAACTTAATACAAGACTTATTATATCCATACTTTACCAGAATTAATTTGAACAAATTGGAAAAAAATCAGTGGATCAGATCAAGAGAGGGATTATTGCTTGGATTCAGTTTTTGCTATTTCCTAATTATAAGGAAGTTACCTTGGATAGGCCTTCTTATTTATGTAATTGCTGAAGCAAGCACTGCATACTTGGTAACTAAAATTTCAGCCCCTCCACCAGAGAAGCCAAATCAACTAATTAATTGGAGTTCTACCCAGTTGATTTGGAGTATTGAGGATCAAAGTCGTATTTTAGACGGAAATTTCATTTTTGATAAAGGATTCATGCCATTTCCTGGTTCGTTCTTTTTCTATCCACCAACTAACTAATCTCGTATTTTTTATTTCCACTGTATATACAGAAATCTAGAGTTTCCATTAACGTATTTGCCATCCAGCTTTCTTCAGGCATATGTTCATAGATTATATAGTTGAACATTTTTAATTCATCCACTTTATTTTTCAACTCCAATATTGGCAAGAATGTTAATTTACATCTACTCCATTTATGATTAGTAGTGGAAGTAACCATATCCGTAGTATCATCTTCTATAATGTCATTGATTGAAACACGGAAGGATTCTTCAAAAAATCTAGTACTTAGCTTAATTTCTGCATCTATTGGGAACTTTGATTCAAATTTTGTATCAGTCTCTGACATAATGAGGTAATAGTTAATAACTATGAATTGATCTAGTTTCGAAGTTATTTGAGGATTATTTTGATTTACAAACGAAATTATCAACTTGCATAGGTGCTTTATTATGATTTTTTCGATTTGTTTCTGCTCATGGTCAATGTGGCGACTAACTTCACTTAAATTATCGAGATCGGGAAATCTAGATGTCAAAATACCCAAAGATTTTAATACGATAGTATTGAAATTAAACAAATATTGTAAATTTTTAATTGTAGCATTTTCAATAAAATTTATCATCAAATACTTTCTAAAATCTTCAATATTGCTAATATCAATCATGACATCTTTTATATCAATGAAATTATTTGCCTTAAAACTCTGAATACTTTCATTAAAAGTATTTATTTCGTCTTGTTTATTATCACTAATCAACTTTGGAAACTTGGGAATTTCATTATATTTATTAAACCACAATTGATTTAAATAGCTCAAAGACGTGCATGAGAGCTTGTTACCTTCGACCTGGGAATATAATTCTCTTATAGGTATGAAACCAATGTTAAATTCGAATTTAGATAAAATTGTGTAGTTCAATACGTTCTTAGGATAAATTCTATAAATAATAGAAACAAGTCCATTTGAATTCAATCTTGTGCAATAATTGATAAAATTGCCTTCAACCACGTTACTCAAGAAGGGTGTTGTTGCATTATTTTCTGATTCTTCTACATCATGTTGTTTTGAATTATAAAGCTGATACTTATGCAAGTTTTTTGATACAAATTTGGTTAGGCTATTATGAGGTACCTTTGGTTGGAGCTTTCCAGTTTTTAACTCAAATTGAACTAGTTCAAATTGCCCTGTCTCAAAGGCAATATTTATATCCAAGATACTCTCATTTTCTGTGACATCGAACGTCCCTGTTACCAATGAAGATGTAGATAAATCATGATTAGCCTCACGAATATTTTTCATTGTATCAATCGTGAAAACTTTTAATTTTTGAGTATTAGTTATCATAAGAAGCATGGTATTTCCTACTTGATGAAAGTCGCATTGACTTATCAAAAATCTTGAGCTCTTCTGTAAGCATACAGGTTCTGAGCTATCAATGGAATTAGAATTCAGATCGAACGTGAGTTCATATAAAATCACTGAGTTTGTTGAAGTGGTTACAACGAGATAGCTATGATATTTCTCCGCTTTGATATACCACGGGGACCAAGAATGTTTGAAAATGGCTTCACCAATATTAATATTGAGGAGAACAGGTAAGCCAGTATATAATTCACAAATTGAAATACTATTATTTGCCAATCCCAAGCTCAAAAAGAGTCTTGCCTCGTTATTACTAGTTATTTGATTGAAGCGAAAGCTTTGAACTTTTAGAGATAAATATTGTTCGTAATTCATACTTATTTCTCCACCCGAAAAGCTTTCTTCTGGTAGATGTAACTTTGATAACAATTCTTGGAAGACATTTATCTTTACCGCATAGTTACTTGGTCTGAGATTAGATCTTTGAAGAATCAACAACTCAGATGTGTTGAATAATACACCCAAATAACAATCTTTAGATGTAGGACTTAACGGCGACCAATAATGACTGGTTATAAGTGGTTCAGTGATTCTCCCGAAGCTAAAATTTTCATTAGCAGATTCAATAATAATATTATCTAAGTTTCTCAAATTCAAGCTGTCAATGCTTTCCGAGTCTAATATACTGCTAATATCAAAAAGCTTTTTAGGATCAAGCATAGTGAATGAAGATGATCCATCGCCATAATTTGAGCTGGTGATACTTTGATGAATTAATGGGAGCTTTGGATCCAATATTGTGAGCTGACTACCATTATTTATAGCTAGCTGCAGATTTTCTGACCATTGAAGAGGGTCAGTTATTCCACCAGCTACATTGGCTCTACCAATTGGAATATTTTTAATCATAATGCCTTATTATTTCCAATTACAATCTCTTATATTCCATCATCATAACAAAAACCTTTGTTTTGATAACGCGGTAAAAAC
>NW_015385510.1:0-48155 GCF_001447935.2 Debaryomyces fabryi
AGTTATCGCAACAAAGATTATAATTTTTCAGTTCTTAAGAAGTTCAAACATCATTTCATTATTTATCATCATTTGAAATAATGTCCAAAAACGCAGTTAAATCAGTCGTGAATGCTAGTATGTATTTCCGGTACCTTTTATGATCATTATAATGCTTTTATGTTTCAATTGGACACAGTACTAACAATCAAATTAGTTCAAAAGTTCTATCCAACTAGGTTGGCAGATAAAAGTTGGGATAATACCGGTTTATTAGTTGATTCGAGTTCTGATGAGGTCGCTTCTGATAGTATTCGTATATTATTGACCATTGACTTGACTCAAGCAGTAGCAGATGAGGCTATCAAGTCCAAATCTAATATAATTATGGCATATCATCCATTTATTTTTAAAGGCCTTAAATCAATTACTCCTCAAGATCCTCAACAGAAGTCCTTGATTAAGCTTATACAAAATAATATCAGTGTCTATTGCCCACATACTGCTGTTGACAGTGCTAAAGGTGGTGTTAACGATTTCCTAGCAGATGGAATTTTGAAAGGCTTGAACCAACAATCTAGAGAAACTATCGAGCCTGATCAAAATGAGGAAGATTGTGGTATGGGTAGATTGGTCACATTATCTAATCCTGTCTCTTTAGCAGACTTAGTCAAAAACGTTAAAGCTAGTTTAAACTTGCCTTACGTCCAAGTCGCTCCTGCTAGAGGCCAAGATAAAGACCACCAAATCAGTAAAATCGCCATTTGTGCTGGTTCTGGCGGTTCTGTCTTTAGAGGTGTGGAAGCTGATTTATTCTACACGGGTGAGTTATCCCACCATGAAGCCTTGTATTTCACTGAAACTGGATCATCGATCATTGCATGCAACCATTCTAATACCGAAAGAGCATTTTTGTCTGTCATGAAAAAACAGTTACAGGAAGAATTATCAGATGCTGAGATTATTATCAGTAAGACTGATAAAGATCCATACGAAACTTGGTAATAGTTCTAGTTACATATATACTCTTAAAATTACACGTGATTGAATCTCAAATATCTAATCTTATCATACAGACTCATACTGTAGTACTTATAGACTTAAATCGTTATTTCACATCTACGAATTCACTAATCACTATTAAAGAAGGTGTGAATCACTTTGTTACTTTCCATATACGGAATTTACTAGGTAGAAGATTTTGATATATATATTTTGCCATGCTGCAAATATGGCATAACCATCAAACAATTGCCCCACCAAAGGGGCCAGATGCATTGACGATCTACGAAACGCATGGAACTATTCCTCTTTATAATACAAGGGCTACTATTGTCCCTTGCTCAGATACAGATTATGTATTTTTATTTGGTGGTTTTGATGAATTGGATAATCTAGATAGTAACGTCTACCTCTTGAATATGGAAAGTAAGAGATGGGAGGTTGATGATAAGCATATAGGATTATTTCGAGAAGGCCATCTGGCAGTCTATATAGGACAAGGCAATGTCTTAGTTTTTGGGGGTATTCCTGATGAATTTCCTGAATCAATGCAAAGGACAGCAGTATCAGATGATTCAACATTCAGAAAAGATAGCTTAATGATGATATATAATGTACATGACAAAACATGGATAGGCCCACCTAGTTTCACATTGAATAATGCGCCATCTTCTAGATACCGTCATGCTTGCTGCTTATCGCCTGATGGTTCTAAGGTTTATATCAGTGGTGGCTTGGTTGATTCTATGCCATTAGATGATTTGTATTGCTACGACCTAGTTTCTGGAGTTTGGAGCGGACCTATAAAATTCGTTTCAAGATTTGATCACTATATTAAAGTCTACAAAGATAAAATATTCGCATTCGGTGGATTGGACAAAGACATGAATCATGTAGTTGATTGCATGACATATATTTCCTTGAACGATCAAAGTATCGGAAAGGTTTCCTTATTACGAAAACCTGTATTCAATGAGTCTCATGAAGATAAAAATGAGTTGAAACTTGCCAATGAATACCCTTATCTGCAAAGTGGAGGCTCCATGTATGAAAGAATTTATACCGGGGCAAAAATATTCCCTTCAACAGAGATTGAAATAAGTTTGCCACAGGCCAGCTCACATAATGATTATAATATATCGTATTATGATCTAGCAGATTTTAAGCATATTCCTTTAATTAATCGGGAAATTATAGAACTTACTTTGGGGCTGAAAAATAAAAATATAGCTACGTATTCATGGAAGCATGCATTTGTGAGAGGTCTGGAATCTTTATTCTTATTAGGCCTGACAGTTGAATCATATCTCAGACATGATGGATCGGAAAATAATTTTGAGGACGAGAATAATGGTGGAGATGTAATAACAAGTCCAAGTGAGAGAGAGGATGACGATCTGACGCAAGACCATGAAAATGATTATAATCACGATCTTGATCTTGATCATGATCAAGATGATGATAATGCAAAGCTTCATTCACTACTTGAAATTAAGTTATCAGATTTAGGCATTTCTGAACCTGAAAAGAGTCTCCCATCTATGTCTGATGATTTCCTTAATTTACTCATCAATGAGGAATTCACAGATTTTGAAATTATCACCTTCAAAGACGAAGTGGTCATGGAGGAGTATAACAAATGTCCAGATAAATATATTGATATAATAAATAACTCGATTACGAACCAAGAGATACTTAGTGATACTCTAAAGAGTATCAAAGTTCATAAATCTATTCTATTGGCTAGATGGAAGCATTTTAGAAGGCTCATTGATAGCGGCATGACTGAGGCAATATCAAATAAAATGTTTATTCCTGAACCTTACTCGTGGGTAAGGGGCCTTGTGTTTTATTTGTATACTGACAAGATCGATTTGAGAGAATTTGAACTGCCGTTATGTACACTAATCGATTATTCTGGTGTACTTATTTTATCAAATTTGTACGAGTTACCACAACTAAGAGTGAAATTATTGTCATTTTTATACAAGAAGTTGAGTGATTTTGTTGTCGAGAATACATGTAATGATTTAGATGATATTTTAGACGCTATCTTAAAAATTTGGATGAATGGGTTGATATCAAATGAAGAAATTTTGGTTGCAAAGATAATTGAGATTATACGGAATAGTTGGTCTGTGTTTATTAAGTCCACACCATTTATGAATTTGCCCAAGTCCTTAATTATTAAGTTATGTCAAGATTGCGCTGACATTTTTCCGAATCATAATGCAACAGCAAATAGTAATAAAGAGAGTACAGACAACTTACTCCAATCTCTATCTAATCACAAAACTTCCGATGATTCAATTGAAAATCTGCATGATGATTCGAACTTGGGAACTCCAACTAGTGGAAGTATTCGTGAGCTTCATTCTAACTCACCATTTCTTAAAACTACTAATGAACCTTCCCCTCTTAAATCTCCTCAACACATCAATGATACAACAGACTTTCCAAAACTACAATTCCTTTCAAATGTTCTTAATGATAATTTAAAAAATTAGTCAGGAGATTATGCATCATTCTCGACAATTTTTGCAATAATTTTAGCCTACGTTAGTCATATAAAATCTATATTGTATATTTTTCAAGTTTATTTAATTCAAATATCTCCCCCATATATGACCACCTATTTAACGTCCAACTCACTTTTATCATTACCTAAAGCATCATCAATCCAATCATCTACTTTATCTATCGTATCTTGTAATGATTCACCAATCTTATCCAGTATATCTTCAAGTTTATCATCAATTTCTTCCCATAGATTATGAGAAGTTCCTTCACCAGATTGTGTAGGTTCTGAATCAAAGAGATCAGTTGGCTTTGGAACCATTACAACATCCATTGAAGATAACAGGGACTCTTCAGAAACTAATGACTCGTATGGATGCATATTAGTACTAATTGAGATTGTGGTAGGCTTTTCTCTAGATTGTTTTTTCCATAAGAGATCATATGTAGCGTCTTCAACTACATGCTCAACTTCAAAAGGTAAGTCTGGATACTGGAGATTATCCGTCCAGTCGTAAGGTAACAAATTCGAAGAGGATAACAAGGTACTAATCGAGTCTTTTGGGGAAGTGCCATTATTAGGAGCAGGTACCAAGTCTAAGGTATCACAAATTAAATTGTAAACCTCTGTATTAGGGAACGGCTTTATTTTATTGTTGTACAGAGACTCTGGTAACTTTTCACGAAAGTATGGTCCACTACCTAAGAACAATGCCCTCATCAATAACTCAGTGTTATTATACCCGTGTACTCCTTTTGGCTTATAATCAAAATTATTGTCTTCCATTTGCTTCTTGGTAGTGACAACATAACCAACATCTGGGATTATCCATATTGGGGCTAATCTATAATTGAACTTATGATCAAATTCTTTTCCCCCAAACTGCCATTCCTTAGGCATACCTTCAGTTCTAAGTATACTGTAATGATCTCTCAAGGCAGGATCAACATTTTCAATATTTTTCATTATTTCATTTTGAATATCGTCTGTTGAAAATTCTGATGATGGTCTTAAACCAAAAAGTGGCCATCCGTCCACATGCTCTATCATTTTCATATCTATCACGTCATCTAAATAAAGTAGTCTATTATTAGAGGTCGGTGCCATGCCATGATCACTCACTATGATCAAATTCACAATGTCTTTTAAATTTCTTTTCTTCAACTCCATTTGCATCAAATCTACGAAGTCATCGACATAGCTTAATGCACTCTTAAGGTCTGAACCATTAATTCCAAATTTATGGCCAAATTGATCAATTGTCGGTACATAAGTTAAAATTAACTCGGGTCTCGTTTCTATTTCATCCTTATCTAGCCAATTCATAACTCGGTTAACTTTTGAAGATAAAACTTCTGAGCCATTATATCTATCTACTTCTAGTGGACCACCTCCAATTCCTACCCCATTTACCTCACTTCCTGGCCACATGTGAATTGCGGAATTTACTCCTTGTTTAAATGCTGTAGACCATATAGGCTCACCACCTTGCCAAAAATCTGGATCCAAGCCACCTTGCTTTGGGTTGGTATTAACAAACTGCTTGTCTAACTTTGGGTCAAAAAATGTATTTCCAACAATACCATGTTCAGATGGGTATAACCCAGTTACCAATGTCCAGTGATTAGGAAAAGTAGAAGATGGAAATGAGGGAATCATGTAAGGAGCACCATAATCGTTGAGCATCATTTCATGTAAAGTCGGAGTCAAGTGAGGGTTAATATAATGCGGATGAAACCCATCTAATGATATCACTAAAGTAGTAGGATAAAATTCATGGGTTGAGTTCGACAAGATTCTCTTGTTGTTTGATTTTGAGTTCATAAAAGAACCCTTATTTTTTCTGGAGAAACAAAAAGCAATGATCATTAAAATCAAAATGGTCATAATACCCATTACAATCGTTCTCTTGATCCTTTTATACAAAAGATCGATTTTGTAATCTCTCAAAGACCTCCCTTGTCTGTCATCATGAATTGAAGGTCTATCACTGACTCCATCGATTTCTGTGTCTTCAACACTTAGCATCTCATAATTTCTCAAGTAATTAGTTTTAGGCTTGAGATATGAAGCGAGACGTGACATCAATGAATCTTTCCTATTGAAACTATCAACAAATTCATAATCTAAATTATCAATAGATTCAGCACTATAGTCATCTCGGGAGGTACTGGATTCTTCATGTAATTGTTGATTAAATATGACATCATCCGTCTCATCAAGATCTGTCACAGGTATATCCACAGGATGGGGCTGTCCGTGATTCTCCAGCATGATCACATATAGCTAACTAATGTTGTTAAGTTTACAATATACCGATTATATTCTAATTTTATATTTTCATCCAGACACGTGAATAAATTTGCTTATCAGTATAAGATGAAGAGTATATATTCACGATAAATAGTATATATAACGAAGAGAAACTCTCCCAAGGTATGCAGGGACTCTATCATAATCTGTCGACGTTTGCCTGAGGTTTTTTTGTTTTGTCTTTTAGCAAATGAGCTTTAACTCTCAAAGTCATAATCTTATCAGGTTTTAAATCATTCCTAGTCAAGACTGCACCACATCCATCCACTGGACATTTGCTATTATTATTAAGATAATCAAATATAGTATCTTGCTCAAATATATGACCACATTTCTTGGAGATCAACGGTGTATGGTAATAATTAAGCGATAATGGATCCTTCAAAGATATCTTACCACCAGCGACTTCCAACTCATCATCCTCAGCCTCCTCTGGTAAGGGGTGTTGTGGGTTTTGTAGTATGAAGGCAACATTTTTCAAATATTTATAAGAGTCATTTGTTGCAAGGATGGTTTGGAACGAAGTCTCTTGATTATGTATATCTCGATACTCGTCATATTCTTTCTTCATTAAATCGCCAAAATGATCTTCATCGACTTGGTTCTGATAATACTCTAAGGACTCGAGGTTTAGCTCTACTTCCTGGCGCTGTTTCAGTCGTATTTTTAACTTAGATTCCTCTACAGATTTCTTCCATATACCTAATTCATATTGTGACTTTAGTAAACTTTCCAAGGTTATTAAATTAGTACTGAAAAACTTGGAATCAAGATCCATACTAGTCAAGTTTTCATCATCTAACAAGAACTTTAAATACTCTTCTGTTTGTGATAATATATTGTTGATAGATTCTTTAATTGTTTGATCAACTTTTGTTTGCAATCGACCAGTTCTCTCGAAATCTTTCACCAAGCTTTGATTCAAAGGAAAATATTCCGGTAGATCTATACTCCCAGTTATTATTGATTCATCTTGGGGCACATTGTTATGCGAAATGCCTTCAGAATCCATGGTATAAAAATGTTCCCTATTTTTTCACTAACGTTTTTTATGAAAAATCAAGAACATACGCGCAATACTTAAACTACCCTTTTATCAATTTACCAATGCCTACAGTTGTAATTTCAAAAATGATACCCAATATTTATTTGCAATGCAAATCAAAAAGTAACTAAATAATAATATATGGAGAGAACTGAAATGACAAATTTTTAAGGTAAGACTCTATTTAAAAAACTTCACCTTGGTCAAACATAGCATCAGCAACCTTGATGAAACCGGAAATGTTAGCACCCTTTAATAAAGATGGTAAATCTTCGGCATCCTTTTCAGCAGAATACTTAACAGCAGTAGAGTAACAGTTTTCGAAACAAGTGTACATGATGTTCTTCAACTTTTGGTCAACTTCTTCAGCAGACCAGGTGACTCTTTGAGAGTTTTGGGCCATTTCTAAACCTGAGACGGCAACACCACCACAGTTGGCAGCCTTACCTGGAGCGTACCAAACGCTCTTAGATCTGTTGGCTTCGAAGACATCAATAGCTTCCTTGGTGGAACCCATATTGGAACCTTCAGCGATGAACTTACAACCAGCTTCAACTAAAGCCTTGGCTTCTTCACCAGAAACTTCATTTTGAGTAGCAGATGGTAAAGCGACATCAACTTGACCACAGTGAGTCCATGGACGAACACCAGCAATGTATTGGACTTCGTTAGAGCCAGAGAAGAGGGTTGGGGTGTCCTTGATGATTTGTTCTAAGGTCTTGAATTGAACCTTAGCTTCAGCGATAGCCTTGATTTGTTCTGGGGTAATACCAGTTTGGGAGATGATACAACCCTTAGAGTCAGATAAGGAAACAACAGTGGAACCTAATTCAATAACCTTTAAGGCAGCGTATTGAGCAACATTACCGGAACCGGAAATGGCAACTCTCTTACCCTTGAAGGATTCCTTACCGTTAGTGGCCTTTTCAATCATCTTTTCAACGTAGTAGACGACACCGTAACCAGTAGCTTCTGGACGGATTAAAGAACCACCCCAGCTTAAGCCCTTACCGGTTAAGATACCAGACCAGTTGTTTTGCATTTGCTTGTAGGCACCGAACATGAAACCAACTTCACGGCCACCAACACCAATATCACCAGCTGGAACATCAGTGTCACTACCAATGTATCTGGCTAATTGTCTCATGAAGGCAACACAGAATCTTCTGATTTCGGAGTCGGTTCTACCCTTTGGGTTGAAGTCACAACCACCTTTACCACCACCCATGGATAAACCGGTCAAAGCGTTCTTGAAGATTTGTTCGAAACCTAAGAACTTCAAGATAGACAAGTTGACAGATGGGTGGAATCTTAAACCACCCTTGTATGGACCTAAGGCAGAGTTGAATTGCACTCTGTAACCGTTGTTAACTTCAACGTCACCATTATCGTTTTCCCATGCAACTCTGAATTGGATAATTCTTTCTGGGACAGAAACAACTGGAATAACCTTCTTGTATTCTGGCTTTTCGGTGAATAAAGTGGAATCTTCTAAAGCAGAAACTAATTCATTGTAAGCTTGTTGGAATTCTGGTTCGTGTGGTAAGACCATTTTGTTGACTTGTTGTTATAAGAAATTGTCGAGATAGACTATACTTTTTGAAAACTTTCATGTCAATTTTCTACCTGGTTCCAACCACTATTTATATAATATTCCCCGGAGTCCTACCTGCGTACCAAAATTTTTCAACCATATTGGAATCTGTGATTGTAGCCCTTGATGATTCAACCTTTCTGTTTCTATCAAATCTCCATCCAATAAAATGAATTTCCGACGATTCGCCTGTAGCGGAGGTTACACAAAATGCACGGATGACTTCAAGATTTCTTCAATTGCCTTTTTCTTCCGAGTCACAGGATTCGATGATCAACGGTTGAATCAGCATGATTGGGTGGATACGGCTTAGGTAATCTTCTTATCAGTGCCAAATCAACGGGTCCTAATCATCCAAACTTCGGAAAATACAGGAATTGCGCGAACAGACTGGTGAGTCCTCTACATAGAGTTACGGAATGCTTGGGAGTGGGCCGAGAGAAAGGCTTCGACATATTACACGAAGTGAAGCGGTCAGGGGCTCCGCCATTGGATTATGACTGGGTGGCAACAGAATATGTGAGAGACGAACGAGCGAGAAGAATGGGTGAGACGAATGGGTGAGAACGAACGAAACGAACGGGTGAGATAGATGCCGAATGAACGCTAAAGCAAGTAGAAATCGGTTGAGCCCGGTTGGCCAATTACGTGTGGTGTATGGGCCTTGGTGTATGGTTGTGTCTTGGACAAAGGCCGGATGCCAACTCTTCTGGTTAGACCTATGCACTAGTGCGTTGACGATGTCGGAGGAGGGGGAGGCCGTAATAGGACACAGTGGTTGTTATCTGTGCTGATGTGATTGTACGGAGAACCCCAAAATTGGCTTGTCGATGAAGGTTGCAACTAGTGGGGAACCATTGGGGGTTCTACGTCTGGTTTATTTTGGGAGTATTGTAGAGGAAACATAGATGCGATAGCGAAGTGGTGCCAGTGCTTGGGAGTGCGTTGATTCCTGGATTCCTAGTTTGTGGAGATCTCCGAAGAAACTGGAAGGAGATGATCCGTGTAGATAAAGAGATATGGCCCGGCAAGACCATACCAAAAGAGATGCAAAAAATAATATTCGTTATCGGTCGGAAATGGTTTCCTCATTGAATATGAAAGGTGTAAATATGCAAAGTCCCGTTTCTCTAAGTTGTGAATGTATCTGCATAGTCAAATACAGTCAAGTTATTTATCCGATAACTAACGGCACAACCAAAAGAAAATAGATAGGTACATGGTAAATCCCAGACTTATTACAAATAGTTTAAATGCAAGCAAAGCCATCAAGCACTTTCATATTTCTTGTGCATGTCTTTGATTTCTGTCATTCCTTTAGTTCAGCACTCTCTGTTGAAGTATGCTTCGCACCAAATAATGCATCGTGGCTGCATTAAACTACAGAGGATAAACTAACAAACAATACATTACTATATACAAACTATTCGTTAGTCTTTGGCTTCTCAATTGTGTTATCAATCGGCTTTGCATCCAATAACAGGACATCAAACACCTTCATTCTTGCTGTAACTCTTTCGTCGGTCACTAACTCCTGGACCCATTCAGAATTCTTTTCTTTACCAGTAGCCACCCATTTCTTAGGCCATTCCAATTCCTCTTCCTTAGCCATAAACTGGTCCTTATAGACAAATGGTCTCGATACGTTGTGCACAACAGCAGAAGTTCTAACGCCGAAGTCTTCGGCAACATTCCTTCTTGTGAAAAATGCATATATCTTACGGTGAGTGTTCAAAAATCCAGATATAATTGGCAATGGAAATACGTAAACAGGCTGTTCAAATAAGACTGGAACATTCTTTTTATTCTTGATGAGAGTTTCGTTTTGGAACTCTGGTGCATAGACTGCTGTAGGATATTCGTCCGCAGTAATGAATGGCTTGGGTACTGGTTTTTCGTCTTCTTCTTCATCTGTATTTTGAGTTTTTTCTTCTGTCTCTAATGGAGTTTCTGGTACATTGTCTTGTGCGCTCACATTGCTAGATGGTGATTCGGAATCAACTGGTACCACTGGTAATTCTGTTACTGTTCTCGATTCGTCGTTGGTCTGCGCGGTTGCAATTTCGATTCCAGTCAGTTGAGAATCAGCTTCAGTGATCGTTTTAATTTCGTTTTCAGTCAGTTGAGAATCAGCTTCTGGGATCGTTTTAATTTCTACTGGTGCTTCTAATGGACCTAATAATCCTTCATGGACCCCGGTCATATATTCTTTGTATGCACCTCTTCCGATACAAATAACCCCACCAGCTTCGAACGGATTCAATTCATCCTCTCTTTTAGCTTCAATTGGTTCGTTCAAGTAATAAAAGCCCAATACGTCCTTTGGTGAGTACAAGTCATTACTGTTGATTAAAACTTCTTCCTCTTTGGAATTTCTTTGAAATTTCAGAGCAAAAAAGTTTGGAACATCTTGCTTGAAAAATTTCGTCCATGATACATCATACTGCTTCTGTATCGCTTCTTCGCGGGCTTTTTTGGCGTTTTCAATAGTCTCGGTTCTTAATTCTCTAATTCTCTCTGCGACAGCTGCCCTGATATCACCTTGTCTGTTCTCCGTGAAAACATCAAAATCAATGGCACTAGCATTTAATATAGGCTTAACGTACTTCCTGAAATACATCATCGATGAATCTAAGTAGTCGTTTGGAGGTGGTGCTATGAAAACTGATAATTTTCTTGGTATTCTATCCGATCTGTATGCTTCTTCTCCTAAAGGTCTAAACTTTTCCATCCATTTCTTTCTTATTTGCTTTTGTTGATATTTGTCATATGCTACACCCCCACCAACACTGGCAAGTAAAGTCCAAAAAATCATCCAATTCCTAGAGGGTAATGATATTCTTGGAATTCCCATCATTCTTAATGCTGGATTCGACCATCCTTTTTTGACTGGCGGCTTGTTAACTTTTTCGGCTCCTTCAACTTTAGGAGTTGACCCTTTAGATGATTCTGGGTTCTCTGACATATCACCTAATGCTTATATCAGAAAACTTAGGCCCTTTGTATCTATGTTGGCTTCATTTTAAATATATTGAATTGTCGATGAGAGTGAATCTAATTTAAAGTCGTGAGCGCCTCAAAAAGTTTTTTAGACTTTTTTCGCAACTAGACACAAAGACCCCATATATATTAACGGTTGCAGGTGTATAGGTTTGTCTACATCATTGATTGTATAGGAGCAATATGTATTCATTGATTAACTAGTTAAGTCTATACATTGAGATTAGTGGGGTGAACCAAGCGTGAAAATATTATGAATAGTTTTTGAACTTTTGTGAATTTTGTAAACTTTTTGACTGAAATAGACAAAAATAGATAAATAGAGTAACATTAAACATTTGTAAGAAAAATTGTAAACCATACTATTTAGATTGTTAGAAATATGGAGATGTTTATAAAATTTGCATCTAAAATCAGTAAATGTCCTTTATGCTACTTTTGTAAGTAATTTTGTAATTCAGAGTATAAATCATCATAGTTTAAGTTCTTGCCAATAAACACTAGTTTATTTTGTGTGATTCCATCGACTAGTCTTCCTCCTTCAATGATATCATAGGTCTCTCTAACACCCTGTATCACTCTTACATCAAAATCTTCATTTCCGCTTCTGTTGACCAATATTCCTTTAATTCTATGGATTTCGATAGGGTTGTGATTAGCAGTGTTTTCCCAGAGAACATATTGAATAAACGACTCAATCTTGTTGAATTCATTGTTCTCAAAAAAGGGAAAGGTTATAGTTACAGTGGCAATTCTGTCGTCATGATAGGTTGAGTTATTCATATAATTTATCGATTGTGTTAATTTTTCTGTGTTTGCCTCAAATGCATGTAAATCCAAGATCTTATCTACATCTATATCACCAAAACTTGTCGTGTGAATAGGTGTGCTGGAGTTTATTCCTTTAATCTTATCTACAATAGCTTGAATCTTTTCATCATAAGATTCATCTTGCAATGTGTCCACCTTGTTTATTAAGATTGTATCAGCTAAGGCAATCTGTAAATGGGCAGTCGTTAAACCTTCCTCTAACTTTTTCCTCTCATCTTCGATCTCCTCCTCCGTGAGATCATCGGCATTGACACTTTGACTAACTTTCAAATGCTTATTCTCTCTATGCCAATGCCCACCAACATCGTCCAAACACTTAAGGATGTTTTGTGCGTCCAAGACAGTAACGACTCCATCTATATAGACGTTGGATGATAATCCTTCATCTATCCAAAACATCTTGGCTATTGGTGCTGGATCAGCAACACCTGTAGTTTCTAACAAAATATAATCAATTTTACCTCTAGAATTTTCAATTAACTGCTCTATTGCAAGAACACCATTATCTTTTACCGTGCAGCAAAGGCATCCATTACCCAAATCGAGCCATTCTTGCACTGATTCATTTTTTTCGGCATCCTTTACTGTGATGGCCTTCTCAATTGCTGATGAGTCCCCAAACTCATTCAAAATTATAGCCAATCTCTTTTTTGAACTTTTACCAATCATTTCTAATAGAGTAGATTTTCCAGATCCTAGATACCCAGTAATAATTGTAATCGGGATCTTTTTCTTCTCATCAGTGATTTCAAGTTCCTCTATTTGTCTTGCAGGAGGTGAAGGGATTTTGCCAACCTCTTCTAGTTTATTATTACTAGATCCTCCAGAAATTTCCTTGAAATCTTCAGGCAATTCTTCAACCAAATCAGGTATATCATCCATTTTTCATAAATAGATTTTAATATATGGCTACAAATTATATCTATGGCGAAAAGATTCCCTTTCAAATGGTCGCAGTACGGCTCAAAACGCTTGAAATTTAATATTTTGATAAATTATTCATAGAGACTGTTTTGCTTTACATATAAAGGCAATCGATTATGTATAAATATAACAAATTGCTAGATATAATCCTTTTGGGGATAATTGTATATCATCTGTTAATATCACCTTATACCAAGGTGGAAGAATCATTTAATATTCAAGCAATTCATGATATAATTAACTATGGGGTATTTCCACAGGAGAATGTCTCATATAACTACGACCATAACAATTTTCCTGGTTCAGTACCTCGGACTTTCGTTGGAAGTTTAGTGATAGCAGGATTTGTCAAGGTTATTCAATCATTCACTTCATTGGTCGGTATTAATAAACTAATTTCGAAGGATCAAAGCCAACTTGATGTTCAAATACTTGTGAGATGTGTATTAGGGTTTGCTAACGGGTTTGCATTTATGAAAATACGTGATAGTATCAATCAAATAGCATTGCGTGACAGGATTTCAAAAAGTAGGGGTCTGATTGGATTTTGGTTCATGATACTACTCATTTCACAATTTCACATATTGTACTATTCGTCTCGTACCTTACCCAACTTTATTGCATTGCCGTTGGTATCCTACGCTATAAGTAAGATTATCGTTGGCGATATGTCTGGTTTGACGTGGATGTCTTTTACAGGTATCGTTTTCCGTTTAGAAATTGGATTATTTGGGGTCATTATTGCGCTAGTCTCGCCCATTATTTTCGGCCAGAGTGATCTATTTCTTAATTTCGTTATGTTATTTGTGGGTACGCTTGTTGGACTTATAACTACGTTCACTATCGATTCATACTTTTGGGGTTATTGGCTTATTCCTGAATTAGTATCCTTCAAATTCAATATTATTTCTGGTAAATCAGCCGAATGGGGTACAGAGCCGTGGGCAGCTTATTTTAATAAGTACATTTGGCAGATATTTAGACCACCAATTATTTTAATCCTTGCATTACCAGGTTTGATGAATGATCCAGCGGATGATAAAATTTCTACTGCTTCGATCAGTAAAGTACCTAATAAGAAAAAAATTGAAGTGACACATCCTGCTAAAAATTCTTTACGTATTTTATCCGTTTCTTCCTTACTTTTTATTATTGCCATGTCATTCCAACCACATAAAGAATGGAGGTTTATAATTTACGTCATACCCATTTTGACATTATTGGCTGCTAATGGATTTTCTAATATATCTATTAAGTGGTCCACCTCAATTTTCAATAAGCTTTTAATATTGATCTGCATGGCATTTATGCTAATTGGCATTTTATTATCAGCTATCATGGGGTATGTCTCTAGCTTCAATTATCCAGGAGGAGATGCATTATTATTTGTTAATAGGTATATGAACGAAAGTAAAGGTCAAAATTTTTTCGTTCATATGGATGTTGCATCTTGCATGTCTGGTATCAACAGGTTTGGAGAAATTCATAATAATTCGGCTATAAAATACGATAAGACTGAAGATGAATTTGATTTGTTGACTGTCTGGAATGACATTGATATTTTAATTACAGAAGTTAACCTAAATGAAATGGACACGGTACATGCAAGTTCAAAACTCACCTACAATTCTAATAACTGGAAGACTATATACGTCTCTGATACATTTAAAGGTATTTCAATAATTCCAATAATCCAGTTGGTAAAAGAACAGAGAGCAAATTCTTACACAATCCCAGCTTTGCTTACTCAAATTGTCGATGAACTCATTCATATCAAGTTTTGTACTTTGAGGAATCTTATACATTCTATGGTAATTACTACTGATTATTTATATGTCTACGAAAGGGTGTCTCCTGACGAAGGGTTAGACGAATTGATCGAGGAGTTGAAAGTTCAAATCCCTTATAGGTCGATGGAAAATGACAATTTTGATCTTAAAGAAGTTGATTTAAATGATCTAGGAGAAAATATAAATGACGAAATCAATATGTTGGAAAAAGAATTTACGGCTTGAATATTTAGAAATAATATTTATATTGTCCTGTACATTTGTTGATAACTTATACATACATACTATTTATTAGACTTTCAAACCCTACCTGTATCCTTAGTTGGTGAAATTTCAATTAAATTGTTCTTTAATTTTTCTTTCAACTTCTTCACTGGAGAAAATCTTGGTTCATCAATGTCATCATCAATTGGAACAAAAATGGGGGTTATGCGCCGCATTCTTTTGGCTGTTTCAATTATAGACTTTTCATTATCGTTAGTAATAGCACTCAGAATTTTTGACAGACTAGATTTATCTTGATTAGGCGAAAGCTGATCAAGCAATGGCACTTCTGCTATACTAAAATTGGGAGGCTTTGGTGGTAAAATAGGCTTATAGGTATTATATTTAGGAGGTGAAAGTCGTATAAATCTTGAATTGTTGCGGTTAATCAATGATGGAGTATTGTGGCTTGAAATCTTGTGCTCTTTCCTTGGCGTGGATGTAGCTTTAGCTTTACCAAAATGTTTTCGCAATGCATCTATCCGTTCATGTTTAAGTCTTAACGTTGTCTCTTGCAATTTTGTAGGACTGCCTCCAACCGTGCCATTAGAATAATGAGGCGTTAAAGGGACACCATCAGTCCGCGGTTTTAATGGAGTATACAAGTAGCTGGTATTCAAATCATCATTATTGTTAGCATTAGTGGTATTTCTCGTTAATGACTTTTTTGCTAACGGTGACTGATTATTGATCAAACTGCTTTCTTTATCGACGAGAGAGCTATTGCTCATTTGGTTCTCGTTTTGCCGTTCTCTCAATTTATATATCCACAATTCTAAGATAGATCTTGACTTTACATTTTGCCATCTTTTCACAAATAATACACAACTTTGATGATGTCTTTCAACATTCTTGATGTATTTCATCGACCAATGACTTAAAGTTTCTCTAAACTTGCGGATTTCTTTTTGGCTTATAAATTCATCACTTAATTCATTTAAATATCGATTGACATGAAGGAATTGGTCGTACCATATAACCAAAAACTTTTTGCTTAGAAGCCTTGTTTCAAACTCTTCCGCACGAAGAGTTAAATTTAACTTTCCTTGTGTAGCTGATCCCCATTTGTTAAAAAATACCCTCTTTAAGGAGGATGTTCTAACGAATCTATCGCACTCAGCATCCAAATATGAAGCTATTGTTTCTCTCTCATTGTATTTGTTGACCCATAAAAATAAGTATTTAGAAATACGGTTTGGACTTATAACAGTGTTGTTGAAAAACTTGATCTTAGAGTTTGCAGATATTTGAAACCTAGAATCATAGCGACGTTGCCAAGTACGTATTGCAACTAAACAAGTTAAACGATCATTAAAATTAGGTCTGTTTTTACCTGAAATATCATCACGACCGAATTCTCCGATAATGGACGCAAAATCTTTTGTATATAAATGATGCTTCCCAATTATTTTATTTAAGTATTTTCTTTGGAAGTTTAAATCTGATACGGTATTCATCAGCTCATTTTTTCTGTACTTGAAGATCCATTTAATTAAAATTCTGTAATTGGTGTTATATATGTCACATTGAATAGCTTGAGATACATTGTCATTATTTACCTTGAACTTATTGCTAATTGTTTTAAAAGCTTCTAGTTTTAGTTTCAGTTCTGACTTATATTGAAGGTATTTCTGTTGATAAGATAACAACCACTTATTAAAATAATACCTTAACTTGCTAGAATTTGGAGTTTCCTTTAAAGACCTTCGATCATGGCTGTTAAAACTGAACGAGGTCATTGTAGATTCTAATTTCCATTTTCTCAAACTCTTCTTCAACATGCTACTTCTATTAAACTTATCAGCAATGTTATTAAGATTTTTGTATTCTTTCCAATGAAGAAATGCATTGGATTTTATCATGATGTGTTTTTCTTGAATAATATATTTGGCTTTAGTTTGCAATTTTGTCTTCTTCAACCATTGCTCAGAGAAAAAGAATTCAAGAAATATCTTATTGTTTTTTATTCGAGTCTGATTATAGATGTGTTGCATGTTTTTTGCATGCTTTAAAATTTTGAAATACTTCGAGAATATAACATATTTTTCGACATTTCCCAATCTACGCAACTTTTCACTTAAGGTTGAAGGAGGAGCTAAACTAGTTGCAACATTTAACTGAGTAATTGTTGGCAGTTCATACTCTTGATTCCTGTTAATGAAATTGGGTTCAATCTTTAAATTCATTTTAGAATACCATGTATTTATAATCAATCTTTTCAAACTTGAATTATCTTTATGAATTAACATCTCATAATTATCAAGGGCTATCAGGTATAAATCTTCATTTCTTTGAAATTTAGTATAAATATATTTAAAATAGACCTTCAAAAGGTGTATTTTATTGAAGTTCATTGCCTTAATTTGCAATGTTTGGGTATAATTCAACTTGCGATACCACAAGTTAAACATCTTTGCTTCATATCGACAGCTTCCTTTGTTATTGAGTTCTTTGTATTTTATTGAGCGTGATAGCCAAACATCTCTGAAGGTCTTACACAAAATATCTTTTTCATAAAAGTTCGTTGTCGCTGATTCCAATTTGTCAAGCTTAAGCTTTTTGCTAAACCACCTTTTTAAAATTTTCTTCTTTAGATAATTATTATTCTTCGGCAGCCACTCATAACTTAAATTATATTCGAGCTGGCTAATCGCGAGAGTCTTATAGTTCCATCTATGAAAGATGTCATATCTTAGTTTGAAATTCGAGTAATATTCACATATTGATAATTTCATCAACATGGTACGAGGAGGTTCTTCATCCGATATTACTTCCTTGTTCAAATAGGTATGCAATTGATAGAATTGAAGTACAGTATCTCTTATGTTATATTCTTCCAGGGTAACATCTTCATTCTCGTAATCAGTAATAGTATCAACCAAAGCAACAATACTTTCGACAAAATGCACATCTTCCTGATTACTTATTTCCGGGAATTCTTGATAAAGCAAATGCAAGTAGTATTTCAAAATGGATGGAAAATTAATATTAAAATCAAAATTGAACTCATTTAATAGGGGAATAATATGCCTTAAATTATTTATTAAAATCAACTGATCTTCCTTCGTATATGAGTGATCGGTAGACTTAAGTTGTGTATGAATTTGATCTGCTTTCTCGATTTTACTCCCAACCACACCAGTAAAGAAATCGGGGTCCAGATCTTTCAGTCTGTCATAACTCAAATGAATTTCATCATTTGCTGGCTGATTTAAGTAATTACTCATTCCCCCACTTACCTCATTATGCAATTTAAATTTATTTTCGTAATACAGTTCTGGAAACATCACTATTTTCATTATTACTCGTTTGTTGATTTCTTCAAATTTAGTAGGTAATATTGGCCCTTGACTAGACTGATCACTTAAAAAAAAATTGTAGAAAGTATTGAATTTCATTTCTTTGTATTCGAAATCGTTGATCTCTATTGTATCTATGTTGGTTGATTTTTTATACAAGTTAATCATTATTCTTATATATTTAGAATAATCATTAAATGAATATTTCGATTTCCCTTGAAATCTCTTAAAAGATGATACTTGAAGGAACAACTGGTACAAATTGGAAAAGTTTTGATCATTACATTTGAAATTCAATGGTGATTCAGCTATACCTACAGCAGAAGCAAATTTGTTTGATTCGTAACTAAAGATGGACGTATCTGTCAATTCTTTATTTTCGTCTTGTTCTTTCTCTTCGTAGTTCTTATTTCCAATAAAGTCATCTAACAAGGAAACCATTTTTTCTGTATCGTGGTCATCTAAACTCAATCCAGAATCTAATTTATCCTGCAAATTAGAATAAAGATTTAATTCATAGTTAAAGCATTGATTAATATAATAAACCAACCTCTCCTCCGATTTAGAATGAAGTCTAATAAAGAAATCCAATAGTTCAGAAAATCGTACCAATATTGTGGAGAAGGATTCTTTTATTCTTTTTGGCTTCTTCTCATCTGAAATGGAATCATTAACCGAAAGGATTTCAATCAATTGCTTGAGAACAAAAGATCTTGTAGATTTGTTATATATTCCTTGATTCTGGTACGACTGGATAACAGAGAAAATATTCAAATTTGTTATTCGCTCTGAGTCGTGAGGTGAGGACTTATTAAGATAGTATAACAATGATAACGACCCTATGTCAGGACAGCTTGGTGAAACATTCAAATTTAATTCGTAATAAAGTTTATCATGATAATTTAGTAATTGAAGTATCCTCTGTATTGTTTCTTCAAGAAGAGTTTCGTACTCCGAAGCAGAATGTGCTATTGGGTATAAATGAAGTGTATGTAAGTCCTTAATTGTCTTTTGTAGAAGCTCATTTAAAGAAGTATTAGACATGCTATATTTTCTAGTTCATTTCTAGGTTAAAGTATAACTCCAATATTTAAACGAGTTTTCCATATAAATTGTTATGTATAGCTTGTTTTGTAAACAGTGATCTAATAAATATTTTTATCTCGGTTACAAAAAATGATTGAGCTAAATTATAAGATACGATAATAAAATCCTATGCATTTCTAATAGGTTGCACATAATAGTAAGAGCCTAGTGAAATTTAATAAGTCAAGGCCTTAATTGAAATTCAACTTACAGGATTCAGACTTTATTCTTTTGAAAGTTCTTCTTTTGTACTTGCACATATATTACTATTAAGTTGCATCCCTATACCGGTTTCATACCTGAAACTATTTCCAATCATTGGAGTAGTAAACATACCCATAGGCAAAGATCGGCTAGTCATGAATTGAATAGAGAAGGAAAAACTATATATGACGATTCTGAGTCAATTGCCAATATGGGTATGCCACCATCAACCCAAAATAGAATAGCTTCTGATGGTGTAATTTATTCGAACCAACATATTTCGGGATATATGATGCACCCAAACCTTAATAATAATTCCAACCAACATAATGATAATTTGGATAACCATTTTGATGAACGAAAACTGAATCTACCCTACCCACCGAACGATAGTTTTGGGACATTTTTACAAGATGAGACATCTACTCCCAATAAACAGAACTTAAAGATGGCTACAAATAATTCATCTTCTCCAATACAATCAAGTCATCATGATCCTAAGAGTTTCAGCTTTTCTGAACAAAATGACTCGATTCAAGAGTTCCAAGTTTCCCCTATCAAGGAAAATGCTCCACGTCCATCGCGTTATGCATTTGACGGATTTCCTAGAGACGATGTGAGCCACGAAAAACGTCACTCTAACCGTTCATGGTCTCCACCTCCAAATTCATCTGGAAGTGACAATTCAAATGCTATTGGACTGATTATAGGTGGGTATGATTATAGCAAAAGTTCGTTAGACCTAGTTTTAAAAGACAATGAGGATAATTTTCATAATGATAGAAAATCAAATACATTATTACAAAAAGAAGATACCAATGATTCTGGGGGGCAATTTTATTTAAGCAATAATACAATTCAGGCTAACGAAGCTGGTATGGATGTTAAAGCCCATAATAGAAATAGTTCAGAATCATCAACTGTTTCAAATACATCTACCACATCTACGATAACACCATCCACTATTAGCAAAGGCAAGAGATTTGTTCGATACGCTATGAATACCCAATCAAAATCGTCCATGACTAATACATCTACCAAATGGCACATTCTGAATGTACTTAAATGGCTTGAATATCACGGTTTTAATAGCTCTTGGCAGGAGACCTTTCGAAGAAATGAAATATCCGGTAACAGGTTTCTAGAGTTATGTAATTATGAGGTGGACTCGATGATTTGGAAGCAATTCAGTAAGTTCTTGGTCTTGGATAACGAAAATAATTCAATTGAAAGATTTATTGAATTGCTAAAAGGACATCTTTCGACATCCGAACCAGTGGACGATTACAATGCCAATAAAGAGTACCAAATGCAATCGCATTCAAGAAAAAGCTCGAATGAATCACATTTGTCTCCTGTTCTTCCTAATAATTTAGCAGAAAATCGTAAATCAGTGCCCATATTCCATAAAAGAAAATCTGTATCAATACCTGCAGTATACGGTACTTCATCACAGTCTAATAATTTAGCGCCATCTTCCAACCAGAGACCAGTATCCTATGTGGACTTGAGCTCCCATAAACCAAATAAAGATTTGCAATCCCATCACAAATTCTTTCGAAAATCCAAATCATCATATTCTGAAGCTCCTCCATCCTACGCCGGTACTAACAATTTACCCATATTACCTTCCAATTATCAAAATATAAACGGTCATAGAAAGTCGAACTCAAAGACTTCTTTATCATTAAATGATGACCTCATCGTTGACTCGAATAGAATTAAATATACAGGGGCACCCCTACTCAAAACATCGAGTTTGCAAAATTTTCCAACTCCAAGTGTTGATGCTAATCAACCAACCTCATATGGTAAAAAGTCTGGCCTTCTTAGTACTTTAAAAAAATATGGTAGTGACAAAGCAGTGGGAATTGTAAAACAAGTGCATAATACTTCTTCCTCTGCTGTTACAAAAACCGGCGGAATAAGTAAAAACAGTAATAAAAACGTTGTATCTCCTGTTAGTCCTCTTGAATTTCGAGATCTTCTGTTACCCAAGAAGAAGCAAAACATTTCCCAACCAAACATTCAAGAAGGAGTTGAAAGCACTACTATGGATACCTCGAATGCTAAGTCTCAAAGATATTCGAACTCAACAGGCATGTCTAGTGATGACACATTACCTTCGCCTATAACAAATTCATCAGCTAAGGTGATCAATTTCAATAATAATACTTATCTAGATTCGATAAAAAAAGCAGATTTATTTGGTGACCTTGACGAAAAGTATTTACCAACAATAGATGATAAGTTTATTGACCGTAAAGTTATATTGGCTAGCAAAGATAATATGCATTTCATGCCTATAAATTTGACAAGTGAAGAAACGAAGAATATAGAATTACTCAAAAAAAGAATAATTCATGAATTAGAAATAATTGATATTGGAATTATATCGTTTCATTTAACTGAATTTAATTCTACTGAGGGTGTTGCTCTTAGGGATGATGTTTTGCTGAATGTTATGCGTACAGATATACTTGTGAAACTCTTTGTAAATCAAGAAATATCTTCAGATACTACAGCAACAATCTCAACTACGTCCTCTGATTCTAAGTCTTTTGAACTAATTGGTGAGAATAATGATGAAAGAAGCTATCCAAGCACGCCACAATATCTTTTGCAAAATACTAAAGACCCTAAAGTCGATTATTGGAACTTCAAGGATGCAAACAATGACAAGCTTTCCAGTATTAACGAGATAAGTTCTGTTAGAGATGCAAGAAAACCATCTTCAAATCCCCAATTTACTATGAAATTACATTTACCTGAAAATAAGAAAATTTCACAAGATATTAAACCACCATCATTACTGATAAATACGACTCAAATTAAAAGTAACCTGCCATCTTTATCTCCAAACTCGTCGAATTTAAGTGACAAGCAGAACTCATTTAAAGTTCTAAGAAAAGAAGGTCACGAAATAGACTTCGATAAAAGAAGAAAATCCCCATATGAATCGAAAGCTCCTAAATTGATACCAAATATTTATTCCTCATCGGTATCAAATCCATCCAAATCTCCAATTTCGGCAAGTACAATAGCAACACTAAGGGATGAAAATATAGATAGTAATCAAAATAATTTATCTTCAAGCATTTCATCTGGTTCGATTGATAGGGATAAGTCTGGTAGTATTGTGGCCAAGAGAAATGCTCCTCCTCCGCCACTCGACAGAAAGCTGAGCGTAAAAGGGTCACATTCGTTAAAGAAAGCATCGATCCTGCCTTCGATTTCAACACTATCAAAAACACTGTCTTATTCTAGTCGCTCGACTAGTGGCAGTGAAAGGTCAATGAGTTCAAGGAAAGCATTCAATAAAAGGAAAGGATCTACTTCAAGAAAAAATTCTATCATCGTAGATGATTCATTTGCATTCAAAGAAAATGATGTATCATTTGATGATGTTCCCACGGTGCAAAGAGATGGGGATGCTTCATCTGATGATGAAGATTTTTTTGTTAAACCAATTAAGAACCAAAAAAGTAATGCCAATGATGAGGATAACGAAAGTGATGAAGATTTTTTCATGAGGCCTATAAGATCTCCTGATTCTAAAGGGCAAAATAATATTCCTAAAGGTCGTACTTTAACTGATCCTACGTCAATAAAAATGAATGTAAGACCTCCTGTAGAAGAAGTCTATAGGAATCTTGAAAAGTATTTCCCTAACACTAACTTGGATAAACCAATCATAGATGATTCGCCTGTTTCTCCAGTGAATAAACATTTGCCATCGATTGAAGCATCAAATGCCATTCCTGTGAGGAAACCAACAATTTCAAGAACTTTCTCTAATGCTAATATGTCACCAATCCATCCCAAATTAGATTCTGGGGATGAAATTTTATATGCTGAAAATCAAGAACCTACGTTGAGTCGTCGCCATATGAAAACTATTCGTGTTGTCGCAAATGAAGCTCGTAAAAAGAGGTTGGAAAGGCAAAACTCACCTCAAGCTGGTAGATCTTTGGAATCGTCATATCGCACTACTCATTCAGGTAATTTCAACTCATTAAATAGGACAAATACTAAATTATGGGGTCAGAAGGTTGTTGAAGTCACGTCTACTGAAATTGAAAAAGGATTTGTGAGCAAATTAAAAAGTGGAAAGCATGGTGAATTTGAAGAGTTTGCCTGGATTAAGGGTGAATTGATTGGTAGAGGGTCATTTGGTGCGGTATACTTAGCTTTAAACGTTACAACTGGTGAAATGTTGGCAGTCAAACAAGTAATTGTTCCCAATGATTTTCTGAACGGTTGCCCAAAAGTCTCTGAAGGAATTGATGCTTTACATAAAGAGGTTGAAACTATGAAAGACTTAGATCATCTTAATATTGTGCAATATTTGGGCTTTGAACAGAAGGATAATATTTATAGCTTATTCTTAGAGTATGTTGCTGGTGGATCAATCTCATCATGCATGAAATCTTTTGGGAAATTTGAAGAACCATTAATTAAGTTTATAACGAAGCAAGTTTTATTAGGTCTAGAATACTTGCATTCGAACGGTATATTACATCGTGACTTAAAAGCTGATAATTTGCTATTAGAGATCGACGGAACGTGTAAAATATCTGACTTTGGTATATCTAAGAAGTCTAAGGATATATATGTAAACAATGCTGAGATGTCAATGCAAGGTACGGTTTTCTGGATGGCACCAGAAGTTATTGATAGTATTGTTGCCGACAAAAAGCAAGGGTATAGTGCTAAAGTAGATATTTGGTCATTAGGATGTGTTGTACTAGAAATGTTTGCAGGTAAAAGACCATGGTCAAATGAAGCAGTGGTAAGTGCAATTTATAAAATTGGTAAAACTAAATTGGCTCCGCCAATACCTGATGACATTACCCATTTGATTTCTGATGAGGCACGGTCATTTATTAGAAGATGTTTCACGATTGACCCAGAAGAAAGGCCAACAGCCAGAGATCTCTTAGGGGATCCATTTATTAGTAACGAATCTAATTTCTCTTTTGAAACTACGAAATTAGCTCAGATGATCAAATACAATTACAAGAAATACAATATTTAATGTTACGACAAGAAACGTATCTGACAATTTACATTTAACCTATTATATGAGATCTACTATATACATGCAAAGCAAGACTTAGGGTTTGCTGGGTTTATAATTTCTGAATACAATTTCTTTTATTATTTCAACTTCAATTCGTTAATCATCAAAATGGTTTGGTAATTTTGAACTGGAAATGTTTTTAATCTTCTGCATCTCTGTTTCTTTCTGTAGACTTCGTAATATGGTTCTCTTGTGATTTCAACGACATTTGCTTTCAAGTCAAATAATTCCTTTGGTATTCCACGATCATCATTATATGTGAATTCTGGAGATCCTAATGTAACAACGTCTTTCAATATTAACAGGTCCCCTACTTCTGCTTCTTTTAATTTAAATGGCAACACTATCTTGTCTCCCTTGGTGACCAAATATGGGATATTATGAAGTTTAAAAATTGCGTATAAGTTATCAGATCCGATTGAATCCAATTTCAATGGTGTTAAGTCAGGTATTTGCTTGTTAATTGGAGTGGTTTGCGATGTTCCAGACAAAGTACGAATAAACAAATTTGGGGTGCTAGAAACTATACCCCTACTTCTCAACGTAGGAACTGTTAAACGAAACATTTTTATTGTATTTATTGTTTCCAAGTCAAACTATGTAAGTTTCAACTACTTGTAGATGTTGAAAAATTTCTAACGGAAAAAAAATTAAACAAATGTTACACAAAACATCTACAATTTTGTGTAATTGCGAGCATAAATTTTTTTTGGTGTAATACCAACATTCAGTGATAAAATCAATATATAATCAAATATTAAGGATCAAATAAGACAATAACTAGCCCAATAGAGCCCTTAATCATCTACTAACTATCATTTAAATAAACTATTTTTTCAAGATTTGATAATGTCGGGCTCTTTTTGGAAATTTAGTAATGGACTTTCTTCATTGTCAAACATATCGACACTTTTAGAAAACCATTCAAATGACCAAGCATCAAACAATTCTTCAAATTCGAAAACATATGATTTGTTGATGAAATTGCTAGAAGAAAATGACTTGTTGCAAGAATTGTTGTCCAATAACTCTATGTTATTAGAATTCTTGAGGGAGGAAGAAGTGTTGAGCTTATTAGTTGATTTAGTTATTGAAGAAGGAAACATTGATGATTCATTAAGCACAGATGTGAGTAAATTGAAGTTGGATAGTAAAGGATATGAGTCAGAAATTGAAAAAGTTGATGACAAGGATATATCTGAAAGAAATAAGAAAAATGACAAGAAAGACAATTTAGGCAAGAAGGCGCACGATGCTGAAGATGAAAAGCATGTTGAAGATGAAAATCAAGATGATGAAAAGGATGATGAAGAAGATGATGAGGAAGACGATGAAGAAGACGAAGAAAACGAAGATGATGATGATGATGAGGAAAATGCAGAAACTGATAACGAGACTGCTGAAGACAGGGCTGTTCGTCATGCCACTTTAGCAGCGGAAATTTTGAGTGCTGATGTGTGGTCATTGACTGACACAGTCATGGAGTCTACTGAAAACTTAAATAAGTTATGGTCTGTGTTAGATTCAAAGAAACCACTCTCGATCAATTTATCGACTTACTTTATGAAAATTATGGAGCATTTATTAGACATGAAATGTGACGAGATGATTGCATATCTTATAGATAACCAACCTAATTTGGTAAAGAAGTTTATAAATCATTTATCAAACCCGCCATTAATGGACTTCCTTCTTAAGTTGATATCAACCGATAAACCAGATAACTCAACCGGGATTATTGATTTTTTGCAGAATCAAGATTTTATCACTCATTTAATCAATTCTCTCGATATAACTGGTGATGATAATGCATCAGAAAATTATGACATTTTGTTAGTCAAACAGTCATCTGCAGCAGATTTTTTAAAGGCGTTGATTACCATTTCAGCTAATTCAACGACAGATAACTCGACTATTGGTCCTAATGAGTTGACGAGAGAGTTGGTTTCATATGATCAAATGGACCGTTTGTGTAAAATAATGTTAAAAGGCGGATATGCCTTAGCTAATGGTGTCGGTATTATTATAGAAATAATCAGAAAAAACAATTCGGACTATGACATTTTACCTGTTTTATATATCACTCTAGAAAGTCACCCTCCCACTGGTAGGGATCCTATCTATTTAGGTCACTTACTCAAGATATTTGGTAATAAAATTGAGGATTTCAATAAGCTATTGATGGATGAAAACAGCAGCACGAATTCCATCTTAAAAACTCCGTTTGGTGAAATAAAACCACTAGGATTTGAAAGGTTTAAAATTTGCGAATTGATTGCTGAATTATTACACTGTTCAAATATGGCATTATTAAATGATAATAAAGGTTTTGACGTCGTTAAGGAGAGAGACATATTGAGAAATAAAATGAAAGAGTTCGATCCTGTTAGTTTCAAGTACAATGAAGTCATTGTTTTACCTAACAATGAAGGCGGGAATGACAAAACTGATAGCGAGAATGATAATGACGGGAAAAACTCCCGCCATAACGAAGATGATGATTTCGCTAATGACACAATAGACTCATTTAACTCTAAACTTAATCATGAGAATGACACGATGATTCAATATCAAAACCCAGATCAAGACGATGAAGAAGAGCCTCATGCAAATGCAAATTTATCAGAAGAGCAAATAAGAGCAAACCCTGTTATAGGTGACTTCTTAAAAATATCCTTATATGATACTCAAATCATTTCCAATATTTTATTAATGTTTTTTCAATTTCCATGGAACAACTTTTTACATAATGTTGTTTTCGACATAGTTCAGCAAGTATTGAATGGATCGATGGATATTGGATTTAATAAATTTCTTGCTATTGACTTATTTCATTATGGTGATATCACAAACAAAATTATTGAAGGTCAAAAACTTTGCACTGACTTTGAAGACAACCATAATGGATTAAGACTTGGTTTCATGGGGCACTTAACTTTAATCGCTGAAGAGGTAGTAAAATTCATTCAATTATATCCTACACATACCTTGAGTGAATTAATTGACTCCAAGGTGGAAGATGAAATATGGGAAGAGTATGTTAGTCATGTATTATATGATACAAGGGAGAAGTATAACGCAATTTTAGGTGGCGGTGAGGACGATGAAGAGGATGATGATGCATCTAATACTTTTGATGAGGGTACCGGTGAAATAATTGAGCAAAATGATTTCAAGCCAGGATTACTTCTTGATCCCAAAACTGACCATGATATAATTGGAAGCGGTTTTGAGGAAGGTAGTAAAGATGATGGTCATTATGAAGAGAACAAGTATCATGAAAACGCTGACACAATAAAATCAAACTCGAGTGATGAATCATCCGAAGATGACGATGACCACTTCACAAACTACATGTCCCAACAACTTACAAATACAGCTTCTACTGAAATACTGTCTTCTGTCAAATCTCCTAACGACGAAGAGTTTTCTGAAAAGAATGATTCGTTCAAGAGAATTCCAGGTGATATAAATATACATACCGAGAATGATGAGATGGACACGGATGAATATATTGACCCCAATGATGATGGTTTGTCTTATAAAAAATCACATCCTTTATATGATGCCAAGGGGTCATTACTCAGTGCTTCCAGTCGTGAAGATGATGAAATATCTAGTGAAGATTCTAGTTCCAGCTCTTCCGATAGCGATGATGAAATAATTCTTGATGATGATAATGAAAGTAAAATTAATGAAAAGGGGTCTAATGGTAATAAATTATCTAGATCTGCAAGTAGAAGTTGATTGGTTAATTTTTTTTTTTCATTGATTTATTTATCTTTAATTTTGGCTTGACTTATGGTTTAATGAATTTATATTAACTTATGTTTGCTAATATATATTATTATGGCATATATATATATTACTATGACATTGCATGAATTTTATGCACGGTAGTAAAATTTGCATCTGTCTTTTTCTTTATATATTTGATATAAATAAATTTTATTATTATATTGTTTAAACTATCGCTGACTCTGAGTTTGCCTTACGTCCCTCTCTTTCTAAAGGAGGCAACTCGGCAATTGATGAATCTACTTCGTTTTCTAATGATGTTTCTGATTCATTATGACTCTTAGTTGGAACGCCGCCCATTAAACCCTTACTCATAGCCAACCCTGATGATCTCTCTATCATACCACCATCATAAAATTCGTCTTCAATTGGATGCATAAGGACTGTATTGTTCTTGGTTATAGTTATAGTGGAATTTGTTGGTACACAAATCCAATCACCTCTCTCAAAGGTCAAAGGTTCACTTGCTACAAAAATAACATCTTGAGATCTATTCAATCTTTCCATTTTAAATAATCCGGGTTCATATTCAAAAAATTTAGACCCAGTACTGAAATGAAGTGATGCAGCTTCGTCTGTTTTAGATGTAATATAACGACTTACCACGATCAGCTCTCCATCTGTAACCGCAAAATTCATCAATGATGGTTCGTTAGTAATCTGGGTTTGCCAATTTTTGATAAGCTCAATCGTTGTAAGTAATGCTTGTCGCAAGATTGTATGGGTGAAAGCTGTCATTTTGTCAGAAGGATTATAGCCCATCTTTAACAAAGTATCCAAAAAGAGTGCAAAACAGCATTCGGAATCTGTCGATCCTTGGATATAGAGGAAAAATTGATCATCCAAGTGATTAATTAGCTTTTTCTTTATTGAATCAAATGACAGAATACCTCCGTTATGCATAAACATGATCTTCCCAAAGGAAAATGGATGGCAGTTAGTCTCTGCCAAGACACCTTGCGTCGAAGCTCTGACATGTCCAAATACCAAATGCGACTCAGTACACATAGATAAGTTGTTCAAATTCACATTATTCCACGCTGGAGTTATTGCCTTAAATATACACGGCTGATTCTTCAGTGAATAGTATCCAACACCAAAGCCATCTCCATTTATCGGGTTCCGCATATCAATTCTTAATCTAGAATCAAAGGACTGATTGATGATGGAATGTGCTGGTTTTGTTAATAAGTCGGATAGTACCATGGGCTCACGGCCCTTATATATCATAAAACGACACATATCTCTCAAGAACAGCCTTAAACACACCTAGTAATCATAAATTGGTAGCTTCAATGTAGCGAAAATGTCGTCCAATTTTGATATCATGAATGACTTAAATACGACATTAGAGTCACCCCGGAAGCTGCAGGAAGATGATTCCGTAGTATATAAAGCCATATTTACTTGCCTTTATCTGGAAATACTTAAGGAGAAATTAACAATTAGCATAATATGTCACTCTTCAAAAGTTTACAAAACTCTCCTGCAACCATCAGTATATTTCATAATAATAAAGTATCACTTTCCAACGAATTGTATCGGGTTTTGGATAAAGCATACTATAAATTGAATGAAGATAAGAATAATTTTCAAGTAGATCTTATGGCTAATAAAATGCCAACATATGATCAATTACTCTTGATAGCCAATACCTGTTTAAAGGACAAAGCTAGCAAGCAGGCGTTGCAGAATTGCTATCCATTCATGTACGGTAAGAAGTCTGGTGAAATCAATAATCGAATTACTGTTGAGTCACCAATCCGCCCAGATAACAGTGGCTCAAATGGATTAAACATATTCAGCGAGGGAGAATATGCTATGATCTACGAAGCGTTCAACAAATTGGTTGAAACGAAGGAACCGGATGTTAATCCGTCTGATATATTCCAAGCACCATTAATTGTGGACTGGGATCAATGCTTGATTGCAGCTGACAAAGAAGGTTTATCTAGTATTTTAAATAAATACAGGGACTAGTAATAGTCGCCAAATCATGTCCCTTATGTCATCCTTGTATATATACATATATGTTTATTCTTATAAAACGGTATTTAAATTTCACATGGAGCCTTTCAATTGTTAGAGACTCGCGCAGCTCTTCAATTGCGATTGGCCTTTTTAGCAACAGTTTTCACTATTTATCTATTGAATTGAATATTATGTCTACGTCCTTGATTGTGAATAAATACCTAGCACTTTACAATATAATTGCTGCACTGCTCTGGTTTGTCATTTTATTTCAAACATTACGAGATGCGATCATATTTTTGAATCATGATTCTGATGTTGAGCCTACAGCAGAATGCATCTACATTTCACATAGTTATACTGATTACCCTCACAAGACTCTTGTCTTGGTTCAAGTTTTTAATGCAGTGGTCGAAATTTCAAACGCATTACTGGGTATTGTGAAATCTTCAATTCCAACTGTATTATTACAATTTTTGGCCAGATTATTGATTACTATTGGAATTAGCTACTATGTTCCCGAATCAGAAGGAAATTTTCATTTTATGAGCTATATTACTTTATCATTGGCATGGTCGGTCACAGAAGTTATCAGGTACAGTTTCTTTTCAGCTAAATTAGTTAAAAATGATATTCCTTACGGCTTACTTTGGTTACGTTATTCAACATTTTTCATATTGTATCCAGCTGGATTATTTAGCGAACTGTATGTGGTTTACTTGAGTTTAGATTCTGTACGTGGATACGCTTATTATTGGTTTCTAATCTTTGCCCTTACTATGTACATTCCAGGATTTTTCGTGTTATATGGATATATGATTAAACAAAGAAAGAAAGTTTTGAATGCCAGCAATGCTAAAAAGTTGCAATGAAATATTTCTTTTCTTCCCAATCAACTGAGTCTAATAAAATCTATAATTTAAATAGTAATATTACAAAAATCTATGAAGCTTGATTTAGGAAACAACAACATCGTGCGGTATAAATCCGAGCGAGCTTTCCGAATTTTTATTCCTTATTTTAGATATTATCCAGTCAAAAGCTAATTCCTTAAGATGACATCTAGCAAGCCAGAAATCACCTCCCAAAGATGGTTAATTGCCTACAATTCCATTTCTGCTTCTTTGTGGTCGATTGTATTTTTTAATACTATTTTCTTGAGTTTATCGTTGGGTCAACCTTACTTTTTTGATATGACCAACAAAATTACCACAGTAATTCAATGCTTTGCTGTTATAGAGATTTACAACTCGGCCACAGGAAATGTTAAATCTCCTTTGTTTACTACCGTGACCCAGGTATTTTCAAGATTATTGATTGTTATTGGTATTTGTCAAGTATTACCTGAATCGCCTGCAAACGTTCATTGGTGCTTTATTACGTTATGTTTATCGTGGTCAATTACCGAAATTATTAGATATTCTTACTATGCATCTAATTTGCGTTCTCCTGGAAAAGTGCCTTATTATTTGACTTGGGCTCGTTATTCATTATTCTTTGTATTATATCCAACCGGTGTTATGTCAGAAATGTTTATGATTTATTTGTCTCTTAATGAATCTCAAAATGTTGTTAGTTATTTGTATACCTGGTTTTTGAAGGCTATGCTTTTCACCTATTTACCTGGATTTTACATGTTGTACACTTACATGATCAAGCAACGAAAGAAGGTTTTAGGAAAACCAAAGTCTTTAAAAAAAACTGAATAGACTTGAAGTGTTTATTATTATATATTCTATAACGAATCTGGTTGTTTTGCTGACACCAGCAGATTAATTTCATCAATCCAGCCAATTAATTTTTCTGTATAATCAACAATTGTATCACTGTCTAAAAATTCATGTGCTTTTGGCTGTGATGTAGATGAATTTCCTAAAAATGAACTTAACGAAAACTTATTCTTCTTATTCTTCGTTTTGAATGCAATATTTAATTTGTTCTGTTCAAAGACTACCCTTATTTTACTTCGAATAAAGACCAGGTCGTACTTTGCACACAACTTTGTTAATATTTTTGTTACTAAATAATTTGACACATATTGATACCACCTAAGGTTCCAACTTATCAACTTCATAAGGTTGAGCAATATGAAGTCTAGTGTCAAATAGTCTTCCTCTAATGATCTAATAAATTCATCATGAACTTCTCCCGATAGATTCAAAATTAGCTTGTGTGCATGAAACTTCAATTCGTAATCATCGTACAAGGCACTTATGTTGGAGTCGAGAACTTCACTAAGGATAAATTCGTCGTATATCTCAAGTAACTGAATCGTGCCAAAATAATCAAATCCTCCCTGGGCAGCAGTTCCCATGACACTTGTCATTAAAGAACTTATGGACTCATTCAAGTTATATTTAACTGCCCAGCCTAATAAGCCTAGCATTTCCCATTCAATAGCGCTATGATGTTGTTCTTTATCATGGGCAGTGATAAGCATTAAACTTTTTAAATCTTCATATATGATCAAAAATAGTTGATCTAACCAGCTGGAACAGACCACTTGAGTATTCTCTTTGACATTATTATTAACAATATATCCCGGTTTTGAATTCTTTGATATTACATTCAGGCCCTTGAAAACACCTTCTTTTATCCGGATAAGGTCATCCCAGCCAACTAAAGCTATTAGGAGCGACAATAAATCATAACACCTACCCCATGTGGATTTCCTATCGAAGTCTAAAATTGATGATGATGGTGTACCAGCTGATTGTGCTGAAAGAATAATTTTTGCTGAAGAGGGACCACATAATCTGATAAGATTTGGATCAACAGATGATAATTCACGGGCTGAACTATTCATAAGAGGAGATTGGTAAAACTGATTCCCATTTATAGGATGACGAAGATGTGAGTTGAACAAGAACAAATCCTTCCAAATCATCTGAACTGAACCTTCATCTATCAATGTATCATCTGACACAGGTTTCTTTGAAAGTGAGACGTATCTAGGATAATTAGAGGCATATGATTTAGGCCTTGGAAAGTATGCCTCAAATGTTTTCTCTGAGATCACTTCTTCATTATTGTTAAGTCTGTCAACGAAAGTTTCTATATACATATCCTTAACTCCAGCAACACTATCAGTGTCAGTAATTTTTAGTTTCTGAGACAAAATGATAGGAATGGAATTCATCACTAATAAAGCATTTGAATAATCTTGAACAAGAATATAGCATAAGGCCAAATTATACCAAGTCTCAAAATCAAGAGGAAGTATTTCGATACAGATTTTCGCTATTTTCAAAGCAGTTTTGTAATTTTTTTTCGATATTAGAAATTTAACTTGCTCTGTTAAAACCAACGCCAGTTGGGTGTTGTGAATATTCATAGAATTGAAATGCTTATGTATCAATCTGATGTATTCTCCTTCTTTGTTCGAGCCACTCTGAACTTTAAGAATTTTCAAAATGACTATATCCCATTCTCCAACATCTTCCACGCCGACATAATATCTACGTCTTATTTCATTTATTGTAATATCACTCACTTCACCACTGGTTTCTAAATGACAAATTCTTAATAAAGAATCAATTATAGAATTTTTATACTGATTGGTCTTCTTATTAGATTCTCCGCTTCCACCCGTCCCCGTAATACTACCAATAGCAGGGTCCGTTTCAGTCATATTACCTTTATTCAAAAATTTAACTAGTAGTTTCGCAGATTTAATTATGACTTGTTTTGAACTTGTCATATTTGCATAGCTAACCAAACCAGTGATTTGCTTGTCGGGATTATCAAGGTGGCTAAATAATCGTACTATCTCAGATACAGTCAACTCCTCCCAAAAAGCAGATGATAAATTTTTTATCGTTTGCTGACTGAATGAATATACCTTTCTATTTCTTGAATCCAAACTGTTCGGAATAACCTGATAGGACTTTTCAATCTTAACCGATGCATTTTTCGAAGACCCAAACGTACGAATTTTAAACTTTGAACGTAAGTCAGCTTTGCTGAATATGTTGTATGTGCAATACGTTACAACAATATCTCTTTTGCAGTTGGTTGACAAATCAACGCTAGCATCTTTTTTCCATCTAAACTCTTCGTCTTTCTTCTCTAACCCGATTAAATCGCAAATATAGTCTTCAATAGTATCTTCGTTTTTGTCAAATCTTATACCATTAGCATAATAATAATATCCAACATATCCATCTTCATCCTTTGAATATGATTCTTCGTTCGCCTTCCATTTCTTAGATATGAAATCATTATTTAAAAATTGGGACGATCTAGATCCAAAATGCTTACCCCAGTGAATTAAATCAGGTGGTCCATTACAAGTATCTGGATTTATTGTCATCTGGGAATTTGATCGCATTCCAAGAGATTTCCCATAGTATGGTTCTCGTATGCATGGTGTAATTAACCGATTCGTTTCTTTGTCTTCCAAATCACTTGTGGCCGAGACGTACGAAGAGATGGAAGTTGACGAATTGTATGAGGACAAGAATGGCAAAGAAGATGTAGACGCTTTATTCTTTCTATGTCCCTTTTCGAAGCCTTCATTTATCGCCATCGGGTCGCCCATATTTACTTCTGTTCTTACCCTATATGTATAGGTCTTGATTTGTATAATCCGTCTATCATTTTATACTTCTCTCGAGTATACACTTTCGGTATATGCAGGTTACTTATTTACAGTTCACAAAGATTGTACCTAATTGTCTTGCAGCTAAATAATATCTATACACCTTCCTGGAGCCCTTTGTACTGCTCGAATTGTTCTATCAAAGTCTTAAGATCATCCATAATATTGGATATTGGTTGAATTTGACTGAAGTCAATATATCCTCCGTTATCACCCAAGAGGCTCATTTGCTGTCTTAAATGCAATGTCGCAACACAATTCTCGATTCTAGTAACTATATGGTTCAAAAGCCCCATTAAATCACTTTCCTTAAATGATGAATTGATTTTTTGAGAAATAATATCAGATGAATTCATTTGGAATCCTTCATTAACGTGAACACCGCCATTAAGGCACGAACAAATATTCTCCAATCTTAACGATACGGTCCTTAAACCATAAATGCTATCCACCGGTAAGGTTCCAACAATTCTAGTGCTCGATTGCGAATCTTCAAGGTGGAAAAGCCTCTTCTGGAAGATTTCAAATCTCACTTCTAATTTTTTTGGGTAAACTAAGGTAATCAACTCGGGTGTTTCTAAACCCTTTAATTTCTTTTCGCCCAATTCAAAAAATGACCATTTAATTTCTTCAATCGAACGAAGTTCTCTTTCAATTATCTCACCTCCACGAACATTACCTTGGTAAGCATCGTAAAGGGTTGTTGCACCACTTGCAACATCGTCATGTATTTTATATAATGCCCTAATTTCTCTCAAGAAGTCTGAGCTGACCGCAATTTGACCACCATCAGCAATAGCCATAATACGGGATGCACGATTAACCATGGGACCGAAATAATCCATTCTACGAGTAACATAATCAAGCTCACACACAGGTGAACCCCAATGTATACCCATACGTACTGATAATCCTCTGAAGATTATTTCACCTTTACTGTCTGTAACTTCACAACAATGGTCAGTTTCCAAGATTTCCGCAGGCCAATCTTGTTTTAACAATTGTTGCTGAACATTGAAACACCACAATAATGCCGCTGTGGGTGATGGAAACGAAACCATAAATGCATCACCTTCTGTTTTAACTTCATAACCTCCTACTATTCTTAGTTGACGACGCATAATAGCGTTATGAATTTTAATGGCAGATCTCATTGCAACAGGGTATGAGTCCCATAATAGTGTTGAATTCTTAATATCGGTGAATGCCAATGCTAATGTGCCCTCGGGTGGTTCTATTTCTTCTTCCAATCTCCTTAAAGTAGAGTCGCCAACTAATAGTTGAGACCTATCCCTTCTTTTCTTTGCAAAAACATCATTCTCCTGTCCCAAATTATTATAAAACGCATTTGCACCAAACTTCATTCTGTTTGGTTTCTTCTCTCCCAAAGTAACAACTATTACTGCCATCTTATCAGTCGCACCATAACAGATCGCATAATCCCTTAATTTTTGAGCAGCAATCATAGGATCATTCTTCTCTTGTCTTAAAATATCAACCGCTATTTCAAATGTGATATAGTTCCATAATACCTTTGTAGCCATAATAATCATATCATCCGCCGAAGTTAATTCAATTTCACTTATGTCTGGTCCTGAATGCGTATGAGGTAAATAGTTGAAAAATCCAACACCACGAGAAACGGCTAAGTCACCGTCCAACGCACCATCACCAGAAACATAGCCACCCGAAGCTCTAATTCTTTCAAATTCTTTTCTACTTGTTGGACTATGCTTCGTTGTTAATAAAACATGATCACCATTACTTGTAGATAATAACGTCTCAACATCACCAATATTAGCAGTATAAAGTTTTTTCTCTTTTATATAAATAATGGACATAGCACAGCCTGCTGCTGCATCATCACGAAGGTTTAAGTCTGCGAACTCTGGACTAATCTGAGAGCTGGGGTTAAAGCAATCATTCTTCTTTGCAGATAGTATACCATTTATTTCTTTGTTCAAAGAAAGGAAAGTTCTTCGTATAGCATCTTGAATTTCCTCTTCATTTTTCAACTTGTTTAATTCACTAGTGAAGTTGGGAACGAAGAGTGACTTTGCTAGTGCTGATATCCGATGGCTGTGGTTAGGAGATCCAGATTTTCCATCAAATGAGCATATTAAGACTTCATTTTCATTACCTCTAAATTTTTGTAAGAAAATATCTCTACTTGAGACAAAATCTCGCATACCCATTGTATCGGAAACCCCATAACCAATATTATCTAATTCTGACGCTGTAGTTCTAATGCGCATATCAATTGTGTGATCTGGGACTGATGTTGTTGTCAAAGTGACATCTATTAATCCAAGTACCCTCAAATTTTTTAAAACTAACAAACTATCAAAATCTTCTCCTGTATCTGGATTCTTTATATGACTCTGCTTAATTTCAAACCTTTTATTACCTGAAAAATTCAAATATTTTAAGTTTTTGTTCCAATGCCAATTCCAATCATATGGCCAATTTGAAATATTATATTTCAACTGATTCGACCCAACATCTAAATGTTGCAAATTAACTAATTTGCTCAATTCTGCTGGAAGTGAGACAAATTTGTTATTATTCACGTATAGTAATTTCAAAGACTTAATACTATCAAAATCATCCGTAGGTAAACTAGTAAGTTCATTTCCTGATAAATATAATTCAGTCAATTTTGTCATCCTTCTCGTCGCACCTTCTGGAATTTCTAATAGATCATTATACGACAAATTCAAGGTCTTCAATTCAACTAGAAATGAAATTGATTCGAAGCAGTCATCATCTAATCTGTTATCAGCTAAGACTAAAACCAATAAACTGTCTGCCAAAGAACCTGAAGAATTATTAAAGTTCACTGATGATGAACTGCTTTCTTCATAAGAAACCCCTTCACTCCGCTCTTCAATGAAGCCGATAGGTTCTACAGGGGTAGTTGTGCTGTCGCTTTCGATCACAGACTGGACAGACGGCCTTCTAGAATCAGATTCCAGCCTAAGGCCGTTCGTAGGGCTTTGCCTAAAATTAGCTGTAGATGAAATTCTTTTAGCCAAAGACAATGGTGGCTTCGGTAATGTGCTGATCATATTAGACGAAACGTTTAAATAAGATAATGATTTAAGATCCCAAATGTCATTAGGTAATAACTGTAAATTATTTGAATGCAAATCCAAATATTGTAAGGATGTCAATTTACCAATTGAAGGTGGTAACACTTGCAAATTATTACCATAAACTGATAAATAGGCAAGCTTACTTAATTTTGCAATCTCATTGGGTAAGTTAATTAAATGATTCTTATCCAAAACCAACTTTTCAATGTTTGAGATTTTTTGCATAAACTCGGAAGGGATGGCGGTAATCTTGGCCTTCGATAAATCTAGAACTGCCAAATTCGGTAGCAAAGTGTCAAACTTTAGATTAGTAATTGGGTTTCTATCAAAATGGAGCAATCTCAAGCTTTCCATTTCATCATTAAAGGTGGAAATATTGTTCTTCGAAGCGTAAAGAACTTCTAAATTAGGTAATGATCCTAAGACATCAACATTTGTAAGCTTGTTGTACCTTAAATCAAACCTTTTCAACATAACTAAATTGCTGATATATGGCGGTAATGTCTTGCTTAACTTATTTGTTGATACATTCAATTTAACCAACTGGGATAATCTTCCAATTGACTCTGGTAAATAAGATAAGTCATTATAAGACAAATCTAAATCTGCCAAATTGCTTAATTCACTAATTGCTTCAGGATAAGCTTCAAAATAATTTGATGACAAGTTCAATGATACCAAATTCTGTAATTTTCCGAAGGATTTAGGCAACGAAAATAATTGATTTGAATTTAACTTTAAATGTGTTAAGTTTCGTAAATGGTTTATTTTTGATGGCAAGTCGTCTAAAAAGTTCTTCTCCATGTCCAAATGAGTTAATTGTTTAGCCTCTAAGAAATTTATTGGAAATTTCGAGCATCCATTCCTAGAAAATATAATACTAGTCAAGTTAGTACAAGACTGAATAAAATCTAAAGGAATATAAATGGATGGATTATCTGATACATTCAATTTTTCAATTTCGTAAGTATGCTGATGGAAAATGATGGGGATATTTTTCAAATCTGAGTTCGAAATATTCACATCAACGTAATCCTTAGAAAGCATGATTTCCTCTTCGTGAGTCAAACTCCTCAAATAAATATTTTCTACCACGAATTTGCAAATATAGGATAAATCCTCTCTTCCGATAATCCTTAAATTATCATTATCAGAATATCCACTTAACATTAATAAGCCCATTTGAATCTTCAATGGTTTCTCAAAAGGCTCCAATACCTTAACACAATCACCTATGTACACGGATATTTGATAATTTGCGATTGATTCAAGAAAGAATTTCCTTTGTGCTATGCTTAGTAATTCTGCAGTAGTAGTTTCTAATGGGCACAAAATCGTGGTAAATGTATTGTCTTCTTTGAAAACTCTGACTATGTGATTTGGTCCTTTTGTAAGATTTTTAGAATCCGATTGGGTAGGAACTTCGTGCGAAATATTACTTGAACCATATAACACAGGTAGATTCGACCTTGTGCTTTGTGGCTTCTCCGAGCGAAGTTCTGATTTTTCCTTTTTCAGTTTCCTAAGAGAAACTTGTGCTGTATTTGATAGTTTGTTGGTCGACTTATCGTTTAACTGCTTCATGGAAGTGCTTAAAGTTGATGACGTGTCAGCGCTACTAACTCTATCATCTATTCTATCTTCATTATCGGAATCAGATAGTGATCTGTTATCGATTTTAGCCGAATAGGAAGGGTCATTCAATTTGACATCCCAACTGTCTGGAGCTCTCCAAGCTCCTCCCGAGCGATTTGCATACTGTTTTGCATTGGCACTGCCAGCGGGTATGGCTGAAGAAACACTGGATGATGATTTTTGCATTGCAACATTTACATTATCAGATGTTTGCTGTAGTGGAGCTATATTACTGGCATCGTTAAGATTGAATGTGAACGAAGTTTCACCAAAATCATCATTTAAGGGATTCTTATTCTCATGAGTTGTAGGTTGATTTGGACTTTTCACAATACCTTGCATTTCATTTATGTCCATATCTAGATCAAACGAAGTAGGTGCTATCTTTTTTTCACCTCCTGGTTGATTTCTTCTTATTTCTGCCTTCGATGCTGACTGAGCTCTAGGATGATAGTTATGCTCTTCATTTTCATTTTTATGTGAGTGGTGGTGATGGTCCAACGATATAGAAGGAATCCTAAACTTATGTTTAGAAGAAGTAGAGCCAGTCGAGCTAACACTCTTTTTATTGTTTGCCTGTTGCTGACCTCCATTATTTCCCGATGAATTACGACGCTGTTTATCTGTGGCTTCAGCTTCATCTAATTCTAAATCGATAGAATGCTGTGGTGTCTGTTCAGTCGATTGCTGAGAACTTTCGGAATCTTTTCTCGACGAATAAATTAATTTTCCTAATAATGAAGAGCCCTTCTTCCTGAATCGTGGCTTTATTGGATGTGCTAGAGGGGGAATATTGGCTAAACCCTTAGGGCGCTTATTTGCATGAAATCCCTTATAGTTGTCTTTAATATAACTCTGTTCCGCACTAGCAGCGACTTCGGAGTTAGTGTTGCTTTGATTCGGTGGTGTTGAGAGAGATACTACCGATGACCTTGGACTATAGTTCATATCATTATTATATCCCACCGAACTATTTCTTGCTGGTATCTTTTGCTGTTGTTGCTGTTGATTTGCTTGCGCCAGATTTGCTTGCTGGGTATCCTGTACTTGATTTCCCTTCAATTGGCCTTGCTGTTCCCCAGCCGTAGTTCTATCTTCATATTCGTTGAATTTGCTATTGAAAAATATCTGGCCCTCGTTCCTGTCGTTAGAACTCAAGGATGATGACGACGAAATCGGGTATACTCCATTCGACGACAGTTTCTTAGCAAGTTTAGGTCTAGCGTTTGCCCCGCTTTCAGACCCACCTGAGCCGTTGTTAGCGTCCAATTGATTTGACGCAGTATTCATATCAGAACCTTCAAAATTATCTGTCATGGGAGAAGGCGGCTCTTGAAACTTATTACTATTCATTTCGTCGGTCTCACGATTATTTGAATTACTCGTAGATATATTATACTGGCCGGCAGCAAAACTATTAAATAAGTTGCTCTTTGATTTATCTTTTCTCAAGAAACTCATCTAGCAATGAATAAACGATCAATGAACAACGTAGTATATAAATCTAATTTTCGTAATGTATGCCAAAAAGGATAGACGGGAGGTTGAACGACAATTAAAATAAATTGTATACAGTACAATGATATGTTCACAATCAGCGTATACAATACGAAAATTTCATTGATTTATGTTCATAATCGAATAATTTCATTAATTCGATGGTTTCATTTATACGTATTCATTCTAATACAAGTAGTATAAACTTACCAATAAACACATATAATGAGCAGGTCTTCGAGATCAATAAATCATAGGCTTAATGATTTGTTAAGCAAGAGTAAGTATATAAATTGGGGAGTGAATGAGCCGAATGATTTCAAAAATGCATACTAACAATTAGGAAATACGGAAGGGTGTAACATTGATCCTGAAACGAGTATTGCTTATGCCGACGTATTGAAAGGCAATATTTTAGGGAAGGATAAGCAGGAAAAAGTAAATTCGATTGTGATATTTGCCAAGTTGTTGGACGTAGTTGAACATAGTGACACTATTTCTGATGAACTAGGTAGAATGCTCGACCACGAACTCATGGAAACCCTATTGGCAGTGATTTCGTATAATATGTCGATCGAAACATATAAGGCTATTATGAGGACGTGCATGATAATTATTTCAGGGTCTTTATTCAGGTTTGTTAACGAATCGATTGAAGATTATTTGCCGGTATTTGATTCCTTGACGGAATATATTGATAATATTGACGTTATCGTGAATAAGCTTCAGTTGCAAGATAGCAAGATTAACTCCTATACGTTGAGCTTCGTGACGGATTTAATTAATACCGCATTAAACTTCGACTACGATGGGATAATCCCAATAGCTGAAAGACTAAAGCAAGTAGATTTTTTTGGCATAGTAGACAAAACAATATCTACTGAGGATGAAACCATAGAAGAACTGGTTGTTCTGTTAAAGATTGTATATTATAGATTAAATGAATTTTTGCAAGTGACAAGATTTAACTTGACAATCAAGTCTCATAAGATGTTATTAGAAGGTCTTTTCAGTTCATTGGACATGTCTTTAAATGAGAGCGGTACACTTGCAACCCCCCAAGATTATGCTGAAGCTGGCTTTACGGAAAACCCTAAGGAGTATGTTGCAAACAATTTTTCTATTTTGTCGGCAATCGAGCTTGGAATAGTTTTAAGAAATCCTATTCAAACGTTTAAAAAGAGATTCCACCAAGAGTTAATGCTAGACCATAAAATAACGTTCCCACTCAGCATTTTTATAAATAGAATAGTGGAAATGTGGGTTAGTATATTCGAAGACATCGAGCAATACCCAAATATCCATTCATTAGTCCTTAAATGGGAAAAGATGATTTACTATTCTATGACTAGCTGTTTGGTATTTTGGCAAGACGCAAAATGTCAGTTAGATGTAGCCGATGATGTCGACAAGATCGTAGAATTGCTAAAGCCAAATATTGAAAAATTAGAATATAAGAAAACCGAATCTGTTGAGGAGTGTTTAAATTCGTCGAGTCTGATTGATAATTTAAGAGGGATTCAAGTACAAAATCTCAAACGTCTCCACCATCAGAAATGGAATAATAAACTAAACCAATTTAATGAACATTTATCCAACGAAGCGATGGATTTTCTCTGTGAACAGAGAGTCATCCAATTGTTAAAGGGCTCATGGGTTTATACAGAAAAATATGGTCAGTATCTATTGAACCGTGAGAGCCCAAAACCGTCTCACAAGTATTATTTCATATTGCTATCACCAAACAGAAAGCAGATCTATTATAAGAAATTTTCAGAAAAACCGTCCATTACCCCTTCTTTCGAACAGATGGAAAGTCATTCAATTAAGTTAGCTGAGATCCTCAATTTTCAGTCAACAAAACTTAACGAAAAGCTGGGTGACAAGGAAAAGAGTAACAATAACGTTGTTTCAGTCAGAGGAACTATCTCCTACGAGAAGCTAATCTTGGTTGGCGCAAATGATACTAAATTGCTTAGTTTTGTTACCGATACAGAAGTTAACAAGTACGTTTGGTTAGACGGTTTAAAAATGTTAAAAGGAATGGTCAATAAGGGTGATCTTTCTGTAGAAACAGAAAGACAATTAAATTATTTGATAGATATTAGAAGAACTACGCAATTGCTTAATCTTGAGGATAAAGAAGTGGAAAACTACATTACCGAACATGCTAATAATAGTGATGACGATGATTCCTACGATTTGAATGAATTATCAGAGGTTACAAAAGATACTTATTTTTACAAGTAATCTAAAAAATGGAAGCATTTTCAACGGGGTTTTAATGTATTTAGGCACCACTTATAGATTTATATAATATGATGTAACGCTGTACAATCTTTTATTCGTATTTTTAGACATGGCATGCTGCAACTCAAATGGTTATGTAGCTCTGTCGATTTTGATTTTCAATGAGATTTAATTTTTTATGCTCATCTCATTGAAGAAGAATTCATTAAGGTCTGAAAGACAAGGTAATTATTCATAAACATCATGGCAAAGAAGAGTAATAAGGTATCTGCTATAGAGGCTCCTTCACAGAAGGATTTTATTTTGACTATTGATAGTGACTCCGAGGGAGACAATGAAATACCTGACCTTGAAGAAGAGTCTGAAGTGGATCAAGAGTTGAAGGAAGAAGAGAATCCAAATCCAAAATCAAAATCTAAGAAAAATAAGAAGAATAAAAGTGGTAACAAGGATCAAGAACCTAATGAAGAACAAGAAGAGATAAATCCTAATTTCAAGTTTTCATTAGATGGGTTTGAGACTAGTACAGCATTCGATGGATGGGATTTCAAAGTAGAATCCAATGGAGAGGTATCCAAAAAGCCTACAGTTAAAGATGTTGATTTAGATGGAATCTTGAGAAGGAAAGGTGGTCTAGCAAATTTGGCTGGGTCTGACATTAAAGTTGATGAAAAGATCGAGGATGTGGAATCTGAAGATGACGAAGATGAACAGGAAGAAGGTGATGATGATGATGAAGATGATGACGAATTAGCTCTAGATGGGTTTGGAATGAGCGCTACAGAACCATCCGCAAATATTGAAAATGCTGAAGACGAGGAAGAAAGCGAAGATGACGATGAAGCAGTCGAAGCAGATATGGACGAAGAACACCCAGGCTCGGACGAAGAAGATGAAAATCCCGTTGAGGATACTGCGGAGGATATGGCTGAATTTTATGCTGATGAAGAAGAAGCAACTACAGCTAAGAAACAACTTCATAATACTTTCCAAAGTTTACAATTATCACGTCCTGTTTTAAAAGGGTTATCACAATTGGGATATACAAAGCCATCTCCAATTCAGTCTGCTTGTATTCCAATTGCTTTGCTTGGTAAGGATATAGTTGCTGGTGCCGTTACAGGTTCTGGTAAAACTGCTGCATATATGATTCCAATAATTGAAAGATTATTGTATAAGCCTGCAAAAATTTCATCGACCAGAGTTATTGTATTGGCTCCTACAAGAGAATTGGCAATTCAAGTCTGTGATGTTGGTAAGAAAATTGGACAATTCGTAAATAATTTGAACTTTGGGTTAGCAGTAGGTGGTCTTAATTTAAGACAACAAGAACAACAATTGAAGACTAGGCCTGATATTGTCATTGCAACACCAGGTAGATTAATTGATCATATTAGAAACTCTCCGTCGTTTTCGATTGACTCTCTTGAAGTCTTGGTAATCGATGAAGCTGATCGTATGTTGGATGAAGGATTTCAAGCTGAATTAACCGAAATATTGTCTTTAATTCCAAAGCACAAAAGACAGACATTATTATATTCTGCTACAATGAATACTAAAATTCAAGATTTGATCCAGTTATCTTTACAAAAGCCAGTTCGTGTGATGATCGATCCACCTAAATCCGCAGCAACTAAGTTAATTCAAGAATTTGTTCGTATCCGTAAAAGAGATCACTTAAAGGCGGCGTTGTTATTCCACTTGATAAAGAGTGTTGACCCAAGTCAACAAAATCGTATAGTTGTTTTCGTTGCGAGAAAAGAATCAGCCCATAAATTGAGAATTATTCTAGGACTTTTAGGTATGAGAGTTTCAGAATTGCATGGATCCTTGACCCAAGAGCAACGTCTTGCTAGTGTTAATGACTTCAAGAATTTAACTGTTCCAGTTTTGATTTGTACTGATTTGGCTGCAAGAGGTTTAGATATCCCAAAAATTGAAATTGTCATTAATTATGATATGCCAAAAACTCACGAAATTTACTTACATAGAGTCGGTAGAACTGCGAGAGCTGGAAGAGATGGTAAGTCTATCACATTCGTGGGTGAATCCACACAAGACAGAGCAATCGTCAAGGATGCAATTAAATCTATAAGTGACGAGCAAGCAAGAAACTCAAAGCAAGGTAAAGCAGTTTCTCGTAATGTTGATTGGAAAGAGGTTGAGGAATTGAACAAAATAGTTGAATCCAAGGCGACAGTGATTGAAGAGGTGTTAGACGAAGAAAAGCAAGCAAAAGAAATATTACATGCTGAAATGGAATTGGCTAAAGCCACTAATATGATTAAACATGAAAAGGAAATTCAATCACGTCCAAGACGTACGTGGTTCGAATCTGAAAAGGATAAGAAGCATCAAACCGAAGTTATGCAACAATTAACGAAACACGGTAAGAAAGTTAATTCCAAAAAGAGAAAAGCAATTGAAGATAAGAAAGAGAACACCTCAAGGTCTTATAAGAAAACTAAGCAAGATAGAATGACTCAGAAAAAGCCAAAATCAAAGGGTAAGCATAAGAAATAGATTCGTTTTTATGTGTATATAGTTCAATAGATACAAAATTGTCGCTTGATGTCGTGACAAAATTATTAGCGCGATGGTTTAATCTTTATCAACAGTAAATGCCAAATGTCTCATTAGTACTACCTATAGAAGAATTAACATGACAAATCAAAATAGATACGTCGAAGTATTTAATGGAATCTATTCTGCTGACATAACTAATCCTTCTAAGCTATTATTTCAAATAGTAATATTACAAAGTTTTTATTATATAACAGCGCTAGTGATATTTTATTTAATTTCCTCATTGAACGGATATGACTTCAAAATAGATTGGATATTCCTGTGGGAATTGATATCACTGGATAATGCAATGGGATTGATTCTTTTTGCATTATGGTTATTTGATTCTTTGTTATGTGTGTTGTTCGTTACAATCGTGGTTGGAAGATCGAAATTAGCGTGGGATTTTGCCATTACTATTCATATAATAAACCTAATTGTGGTGTGGTTATATACGGGTAAATTTCCAACATCAACTTTATGGTGGTGCTTACAGGTACTAAGTGCCGTGTTATTGGTTACTTTATCGACATATCTGACTAGATGGAAAGAGTTACGAACTACATTTTTTGAAAATATGTTGGATCAACAAGAATTGGGAGAAGTTGACCATTCGAATAATCAGAATATAGAAATGCTGAATTTGCCGGATGTGTCACTGTCAAGCAAATAAAATACTGTGCAATACGTGGGTAATTATTCCAACTCATAAAGAATCGACATTGAATCTATTTAGTATGATACTTTACTGTATATGTAGTGCATCCGTGAGAGATTGAAAATAATATTTATTTTTCTAATTATAGCAAAAAAATAAGTCTAGTTGGTTTTTTTGATAATAACTCAATTCTTCTCGCTTTGAATTAGATTGAAATAAATTGTCTCTAAATCATCTTCACTAAGTCGAACGTATGTCTTTAGATAATTATCAATGCCACCAAATTTTCTGTCAATTATACTAATCGTAGCTAACATTGTTTCGCATCTTGAACTTACTAAGTTGTTAAACCCATCCTTCTCAACATACCAGTCGCTACGGCCCTGCCTCAAGTTGGATTCAAATTCTGCGTATGTTTCATGCCTTTGGAAAATGCCAATTCCAGCCAAATATTTCTCTCTAATATTTTCAAATTCAGGTTTTAACCCTACAGCAGTTAAACTATACTCTCTTGCTATTATGTTTTTATTTACCCCCATAAATAGCAAGATTAGCATGCATACAATTCCAGTTCTATCTTTTCCCGCTGAACAATGGAATACAAACTTTTCACCTTTCAGTACTTCATCACGAATAAATTCAAATATTCTCTTGAATACAGTAGTACTTTGTATTAACATATTTTCATACACTGAAGTATATGTATACCAACTAGTTAATAGATTGGTAAAGCTTCCAAGAATATCCTTGGGTTCCTTCTTCTCATCTAGATCAAAGGGACAATGAAACCTTGTCAATCCAAACTTCAGGAGCTCTTCATCATTAATACACCTCTTCGATTCACTTTTAGTACGAAAGTCGAATATAGTCTTTATTCCCAAATCTTGTAGTTTTTCTAATCCAGAATCTCGAGATACATTATCCATAGAAGCACACCTAAAAATAGTGTTAGGCTTAATATATAAAAAGTCATTAGTGTCGTAAGAGCGAGGTGAATTGATTCTCCACCCTCCAATATCCCTAAAGTTACTAATACCTTGGATCAGGTGCCAGCGGGATGAGCCTCTACCCTGAAGACTAATACTGAAAAACCTTTGAATTTCATTTTCAGATCTTAAATAGTCAATTATTACTTCATGCACTGCATTATTAAA